>NC_069501.1:849817447-850117447 GCF_027579735.1 Bombina bombina | reverse complement strand
ACATTCTTACCAGGAGGGGGCAAAGTTTACCAAACTTCAAAATTCCTATAAATACACCTCCCACCACACCCACAACTCAGTTTTGCAAACTTTGCCTCCTATGGAGGTGGTGAAGTAAGTTTGTGCTTGATTTTTATGATTTATTCTATGATATGTGCTTCTAAGCATTCTGAAGCTCAATTCCTCTCAGAGTACAGTGTTTGTCAGAGGGATGTGAAGAGAGTATCGCCTATTGTTTTTATGGTTTCTCTCACGGGAAATCTTTTCAAGGGTTCTCCATTATCGGTTGTAGGGATTCATCTCCTACCTCCCTTTTCAGATTGACGATATACACTTATATACCATTACCTCTGCTGATAGTTTTCAGTACTGGTTTGGCTATCTGCTACAGTGGGGCAAAAAAGTATTTAGTCAGCCACCAATTGTGCAAGTTCTCCCACTTAAGAAGATGAGAGAGGCCTGTAATTTTCATCATAGGTATACCTCAACTATGAGAAACAAAATGTGGAAACAAATCCAGACAATCACATTGTCTGATTTGGAAATAATTTATTTGCAAATTATGGTGGAAAATAAGTATTTGGTCACCTACAAACAAGCAAGATTTCTGGCTCTCACAGACCTGTATCTTCTTCTTTAAGATGCTCCTCTGTCCTCCACTCATTACCTGTATTAATGGCACCTGTTTGAACTTCTTATCAGTATAAAAGACACCTGTCCACAACCTCAAACAGTCACACTCCAAACTCCACTATGGTGAAGACCAAAGAGCTGTCGAAGAACACCAGAAACAAAATTGTAGACCTGCACCAGGCTGGGAAGACTGAATTTGCAATAGACAAGCAGCTTGGTGTGAATAAATAAACTGTGGGAGCAATAATTAGAAAATGGAAGACATACAAGACCACTGATAATGTCCCTCGATCTGGGGCTCCATGCAAGATCTCACCCGTGGGGTCAAAATGATCACAAGAATGGTGAGCAAACGTCCCAGAACCACACAGGGGGGCCTAGTGAATGACCTGCAGAGAGCTGGGACCAATGTAACAAAGGCTACCATCAGTAATACACTAAACCGCCAGGGACTCAGATCCTGCAGTGCCAGACGTGTCCCCCTGCTTAAGCCAGTACATGTCCGGGCCCGTCTGAAGTATGCTAGAGAGCATTTGGATGATCCAGAAGCTGATTGGGAGAATGTCATATGGTCAGATGAAACCAAAATAGAACTGTTTGGTAGAAACACAACTTGTCGTGTTTGTAGGAGAGAGAACACCGTACCTACTGTGAAGCATGGGGGTGGCAACATCATGCTTTGGGGCTGTTTCTCTGCAAAGGGAACAGGACGACTGATCCGTGTACATGAAAGAATGAATGGGGCCATGTATCGTGAGATTTTGAGTGCAAACCTCCTTCCATCAGCAAGGGTATTGAAGATGAAACATGGCTGGGTTTTTCAGCATGACAATGATCCCAAACACACCGCCCGGGCAATGAAGGAGTGGCTTTGTAAGAAGCATTTCAAGGTCCTGGAGTGGCCTAGCCAGTCTCCAGATCTCAACCCCATAGAAAACCTTTGGAGGGAGTTGAAAGTCTGTGTTGCCCAGCGACAGCCCCAAAACATCACTGCTCTAGAGGAGATCTGCATGCAGGAATGGGCCAACATACCAGCAACAGTGTGTGACAACCTTGTGAAGACTTACAGAAAACGTTTGACCTCTGTCATTGCCAACAATGGATATATAACTAAGTATTGAGATTAACTTTTGATATTGACCAAATACTTATTTTCCACCATAATTTGCAAATAAATTCTTTCCAAATCAGACAATGTGATTGTCTGGATTTGTTTCCACATTTCGTCTCTCATAGTTGAGGTATACCTATGATGAAAATTACAGGCCTCTCTCATCTTCTTAAGTGGGAGAACTTGCACAATTGGTGGCTGACTAAATACTTTTTTGCCCCACTGTATATGTGGATGGGTGTCTTTCGGTAAGTATGTGTCATTGTTTAAGACACTCTCAGCTATGGTTTGGCACTTTATGTATTAATATAAAGTTTTAAATATATGTATTTTAATTATATTTGCCATGAGTCAGGTCTATGTTTATTTTCCTTTTGCAGTCTTAAAGGATTACTTTCTGTTATAATTTTTAAGCCAAACAACTAACATATTAAAGTTAATAAACATTAATTAAAACCTACTGACCTATATTTTCTCCAAAACGAAGTTTCATAACGTTATAAAAGTTATATCTTTTATTCGCCGATGATGCCACGTTATCCTGCCCACTATTTTTGGCACTATGTGTTCAAAATACTTAAACCAATGAAATTGTGTTTATTTGCATCTCATTATCTACCTATATGTTCCCAATACGTATGCGTTTAAATGCGGCTCTAATGCGCATGCGCAATATGACCTGTTGAAGACGAAGTTGCACAAACTTTTTAAAGAGCCATTTTGAAACCTAGGTATTGTAAACGGATTGGTACAGAGCAAAGGATACCCACGGAGTGGGTTTGGAAAACAATTAAATTTGCAGACAAGGTTTCTGATATACGGTAGAGATATGTTAATGAAATGCTATTGATAAAAAGTGTATTTGGGGTAGTTTGTTAGTAACAGGCATAGAAAATATTTACTTACAGTGTCCCTTTAACAGTTGCAGTATAGGAATCATGTTTGGGTCTTTTTCTAATTTTACTTGTTTTTCGCTGGCAAATCTAGACTTGCGAGGACGCAAAATGCTGTTATTTATTGCGTCATTCTTGGCGTGAACTTTTTTTGCCGCAAAGTTGCCATTTCCTGCGTCTTTGAAGTTGCGTTTGTTATGACATGAGTTGCGTCATTTCCTGGTGTTGGTTTTGCAACAAATTTTTTTTTACTTCCTTTTGAGTAATGTGTCATTCTACCCCTCTCCCTCTATTGCTCGCTGTTTTCATGATTTTTAAAAGCTATTATGCCTGCCTTTTTATTTTATTGTTTAAAAAAAAAAATACTATATTTGTTTTTTTCCTATCTACTGAAACTGTTACATTGTGGAAATTGAATGTTTTGCCTATTGTTATTTTTCTTTTTCTGTTACATTTTGTGAGATGTCTCATTCTGATCTTGACTCTGATGTTACTGTAGAAACTATGATGCCCTGAAACACAATTCTTCAAAGCTAAGTGTGTTCTTCTCATTATTAAGCTGTTATTTTCTTCAGCTCAATTATGTGGCTTTTATTTATCATGTTTCTTCATGTTTAATGACATATACTGTTTTTACTTACTCAGTTCATGTACTTGATTTCATCTGCAAATATCATATGTTATTGCTTTTATCATAAAGATTATGACTGCTATTATGCCTTTAAGTAAACTTACAAAGTATTTTCAAAATTATTAAAATTTAATTAATTTTGTTCTGACCGACAGCATACTTAAGTTTATTCTACTGATGAAGCTTTCTTTGGCTCAAAGGATCCTGTATCAGACAGTTTGTTAGAAATTCTCCTTATTTTTTATTTGAAATTTTTTTTGTTCTTTGTTAAAGGGCCAGTAAACCTAGAAAATAATGTTATATAATTCTGCACATAGTTCAGAATTATATAAGATTATATTAGTGCTAGCTTTATGTAACATAATATTGCTGCTTGAATTTTTATTAAAAAGAGGGTTTTTCAAACACGCCCTCTGTGCTCTACTGAGCGGGTCTGGTTTTCCCCCTGAGCGCATCTGGGCACTATGTGCACAATTATATAACATTATTTTCTAGGTTTACTGCCCCTTTAAGGATTTTTTATTTTATTTTTAGCTTTTATGAGTCTAGTCCTCATTAACTATGCTATTGATCCTTTTCAAATCTGGATTTTAAGATTTAAATTTGCTCTTGAGGTTTTTTCCTATTCAATATACTATCTGTAATATATTCTAGAGAATGGTTATCCTGATTCCCTGTTGGGACTGTACTACTATTTCTATGGAAATTGGTACTTATTTTCAGGATTCTTTAGAGTTTGAATATAACCTTAGTAAAGCATATTCACATACTGTTTATATTTTTAGCTCAGCTTTATCTGTGGCTGACATTACTGTTCTCTCAACCTTTTGTTGAACAGTTAGCGTAAGCAGTTTCAGATTCTCACGTATATACCTCTGTTTATTTATTTCAGATGTATTTATTTAATTATGTTTACTATATCATTATGGTTTTAAATATATTTTATTATCTCTATCTTGTTAGGATAATACTTTGTTTGATTCCTATTATCTCCACTATTTCTGCAGGTTTAGAGTTTTTTCTGCCCTACTTTTATTCCGGTGATGTAGATCAGTTGGTGAATGTCCTGACTACAAATGATTGTTCTAGATCCAAGGGTCATAGATTCATATCCAGGCAGGGTTAATGGCCTTTTAAAGTCAATTTATTGTGTACCATTTATTTGGGTAATAACTTTTATTTTTTCAGCTGCTGATTTAGTTAACTCTGAGTGAAGCACTGAAATAGCGTTTTTTTGTATCCTTCTGGGAGAAAAACACTATATAATTACTAGTTATTAAGACTGCATGAAGGTGCAGTTCTCAAGCCAGTCCTTCTGTTGGGGAGCAGATTAGATTGTCTTTGGAAATTCAATCTATATTATTTCTAGGGTTTTTAATAGATTTTTAGAATGAGACCTTCTAAGGGAAGATTCTTTCTTTCTTAGTACACTCTGTGAATTTTTTTCAGGAGTGATTATACCAGTTCTTTAGAAGGAACAGGGTTTGGGTTTCTATTCAATTCTATTCTTTGTCCCAAAGAAGAAGGGTTTATTCAGTCCAATCTTGGATCTGAAGACGTTATTTTGTTTTGTAAGAGTCTCAACTTTCAAGTTGGCGACTTTAAGGACTATTATGCCTTTTGTTCAGCAAGGTCATTTCATGTCCACACAATTTTACAGAACGTTTATCCTCATATTTTATTTCATTCAGACCACTTTTGGTTTCTGAGATTCTCCTTTTTAGGTAAGCTTTACCAATTTGTTGCTTTTCCTTTTGGTCTAGGGACAGCCTTATGAATCTTTTCAAAGGTTCTTGGTGCCCTTCTTTCTGAATTCAGACAGTAGGGTATTGTGGTGCTTCCTTTGGATGGTATCTTGGTATTAGCTTAAACTTTTCTTTTATTAGAATCTCTCATGAATCAACTAGTTTTGTTTCTTCAAGACTTGGTTAGAGGATTTAATCTACCTAAGAGTTTTGTGATTCCTTAGACAAGGGTCACCTTTCTTGGGGGGTTTCTAGATTGATTCAGTGTCATGGATTTGTCTTTATTGGACAAGAGTCAATTATAATTGGTGTTAGCCTGTCTAAACTTACAGTCTAGAACATTTGTTTCAGTGGCTATGTGCATGGAAGTTTTAGGTCTCATAACTGCAGCATCGGACATGGTTCCTATTGCTAGTTTTTCATCTGAGACCTCTTTAGCTTTGCATACTGAATCAATGGTGCAGGGATTGTTTTCAGATATTACAGTTGATATTCTTAAATTCCAAAACTCAACTCTCTCTGATTTGGTGATTAGATTATCATCGCTTTTTTAGGGGGCCTCCTTTGGTTCGTCCTTCCTGCATTGTATTCTTAATGGATGCAATTCTTACAGGTTGGGGAGCTGTTTGAGGGTCTTTGACAGCACAAAGGGTTTGGAAACTTCAAGAGGCGAGGTTACCAATCAACATCTTAGAACTCTGTGCTATTTTCAGAGCTCTTTCAGGCTTGGCCTCTTTTAGGAGATAACTTTTTATTTTGCTTTCAGACAGACAATATTACAACTGTGGCATATGTCAATCATCAAATAGGGACTCACAGTTCCTTAGCATTTAAAGAAGTATCTTGAATACGTTCTTAGGTGGAATTTATCTCCTGTCTAATTTCTATGATTCAAATCTCAGGTTTAAACATTTGGGAGGTGGATTATCTCAGCTGTCAGACTTTACATCCGGGAGGGTGGTATCTCTATATTCAGATGGGTTTTCTCAGTTTCCCAGGTACCTTTTCAGGTTCAGGGATCCTCAGGTGGAGATGGTGGATGCATTAGCCGTGTCTTGGTTTTGCAACATGGCTACATCTCTCCGCCTCTGTTTTTTTCTTCCAAGGTTGATCTCCAAAATCATATTGGAACAGTCTCATGTGTTTCTGATAGCATCAGCATGGTCTCACAGGTTTGGTATGTGGATCTTGTTCGGATGTCTAGTTGCCATCCTTGGCCGCTTTCGCTTTGGCCAGCCCTCTTGTTTCAAGGGCCATTTTTCCATTGGGATCTTAAATTACTAATTTTAAGGTATGGAAAGTTATTAGTGTTTAGTCATAGAGGTTTCTCTGACTCAGTTGTTATCACCATATTGCAGACTTATAAGTCTGTTTCAAGGAACATGTATTATCAGGTTTGGAAAACCTATATTTTATGGTGTTCTCATAAATTCTCTTGGAATTCGTTTAGAATTCCGAGGATTTTACAGTTTCTTCAGAATAGTTTGGATAGTTCTGTCTGTTTTTTCTTAGAAAGATTGCTAAACTTCCTGATATTCACTGTTTTGTTCAGGCTTTGGTTTGTATCAAGCCTGTTATTTTATTAATGTCTCCTTTTTGGAGTCTTAATTTGGTTTAAGGATTTTGCAGGCTCTTTCTTTTGAGCCTATATTTTCTTTGAAGATTATCTACTTTCTTGGAAAGTGTTGTTTCTTTTAGCTTTCTCTTCTGCTAGAAAAGTTTCTGATTTAACAGCTCTCTCTTGTGTGTCTCCTTATCTGATTTTTCATCTAGATAAGTTGTTTTGTGGACTTCTTTCCTAAGGTTGTGAATTTGAACAACATCGGTAGAGAAATTGTTGTTCCTTCTTTGTTATCCTAAATAATTCTTTGAGCGTTCTTTACATTCTTTGGATGTGGTAAGAGCTTTGTAATTCTATATTGAGGTTACTAGGATTCCAGAAGACTTCTAGTCTATTTGTTGTTTTTCTGGTTCCAGAAAAGGTTAGAAAGCCTCTGCCATTGCTTTGGCATCCTGGTTAAAGCTTTTGTTTCTCAAGGCTTATTTGGAGGCAGGGCAGGCTCCGCCTCAGAGATTTACAGCTCATTCTACGAAGTTCAGTCACCATTTCTTGGGTTTTTTTAGAATGAAGCTTCGGATGATTAATTTGCAAAGCAGTAACTTGGTCTTCTTTGCATACTTTTATTGTTTTTACCATTTTGATGTACTTGCTTCTTCTGAAGCAGTCTTTGGTAGAAAATTACAATATTTTTCTGCAGTCTCGCAATAAATTAACAAGCAAAGTAAGCATAAATTGCTACAACCATGAACAGCCTTCCTGTTCTTTTCCCTAGTACAATTTTCTCAGTGTAATTCCTCCCTACTCATGCCAGTAGCTCGACTCTGTTAACCCCAGACTCACCCAGGCCTAGCTTTTTGTTATTTACAGAACCAGAGGAATATTAACCTCACCCAGGTAAAGCAATGTGTCTGACACAGGTGTGTTGAGGAATGAGGGAAATCCAATACTTTTTCTCACACACAAAATGGCACTTTCATTCAAAATGTACATGCCATGTGCTCAATTAATCAATCTAAGTTGGTGGAAAATCTTTAGGATTTGCTCACAGGCAATCTCTTAGTGAAGCGTCAATGGCAGCTGATTTCAACAGAATGGGGTGCTACGATGGGAGAGTAGTATGTGCATGGTACTTTCATATGACTCTACAAGTCTTGAATATGATCCTTAAAGCCAAAGCAGAGACATTGTAATTTTACTATATTGGCCCTGGAGCCTTTGGTTTCCTTTACTATTAAAACTCAGCAAGGGGAAATCAGTACAGAAGTTCTTTCAAACAGTGCTTCACATACATCCACTTGGTGTTCCTCCATAGCATCTTCTTTTTTTGCTGGAAGCACTTATGGTGCACCCATTTGAGTCATTACAATAGTTCTCTTTATGGAACCAGACATGGTTATCTTCTTGTTTAAAATTACTTCAGGTAGCAGAATTAAAGGCATTTATGTTTTTTCCTTGCACTATTTTTCAGTGCGACAAAGAATGTTTGCTCCCAGTGCCAGGTTGTGTTTCCATTTCAAAATACCAGTCTGCTTTCATTTATATTGAAACCTGTGAATGGTTAAACATTGTACACTTTGGAAATGGTCTTATGTCTTTTTATTTTACGCAGAGAACTTAACATTGATAAAAGTCCTTGTGATTTTGCAAGTGTCAAAGAAAGGATTAATGTGTGCCAAATCAAGTTAATAAGACACCAATACCATCGGGCCTTTAAGACCTTTCACCTATGGCTGTTCCTATTCTCCAGACAACAAAGGAGTTTCACAGCTGTGCAAAGCAGTTATTTCATTTTTACTGCATAATATTTTGAAGCACTGTAAGTTAAGGGGATATGTTTCATGTCCTATTCACTCTTAAAGGGACTGTCTTCATTAGTGAATCTTTTTCGAGATTGGAGACATGATATTGACATTACTGTAACTAATTTTTTTGTTTTTTACCACTGTTAATTCTAACATAGTCAGACAGTGAACATTATTATTGTTTCATAACAGGTGTTAATAGACTATTCCTAGACTTACGGTCTCACTACTCCCTGAAATGATCTTTTCTTCTAGGTATAGATATAGAAGTGCCTCAAATAGAATCTGAGAGATCAGTGATATATTGGGAAGAGAGAAACTGTAATGAAGATAAAAAAAAAGGGAATGATTTATTGCAACTGAGTTCTATTGAGCTCTGCTGTTATATAGAGATGTGTGCACTTTTCTCTTTGATTTGCCTTCTATTTTCATGATATTGTTTTTCGTTTTTAGGTTTTGGCAGATAAACATGGTAACGCACTTTGGTTAAATGAAAGAGAGTGTTCCATTCAAAGACGAAATCAGAAAGTGGTGGAGGAGGCTCCCAGGTAATGTTTTTATGTATTTATCTACATATATATAATAACTAGCTGTTACCTGTAAACCCTAAACTATAACTCATTTTATATACAAATTATACAATTAGACAATTAGATTATACAATTAGATTTTAGAATGGACGATAGAATATTTTGGATTTCAGATATGAATTTATGTGAAGCTTGTTGTAAAGATTCCTAAAGTGAGAAATAATAACGTGTTCTATAATATCAACACACCTTATCTAATATAATGTCACTGGCAAATATTGCTCTGCTGAGAAGTGGGAAATAAAAGGGGTTGTAAAAATTAAATAAACGTATAAAGCAGATAATATACCATTTTGTTTTCAATCCCCATCTCTTTATTATATTTAAAGGGCCATACACCCCACATGTTCTTTCATTATTCAGATTAAGCATTCAATTTTAAACATCTTTCTAGCTTCTATTATTTAATTTGCTTTGTTCTCTTGGTATACTTTGCTGAAAATCATACGTATCTATGCTCAGGAGCAGCAATGAACTGCTGGAAGCTAGCTGTTGATTGGTGGCTGCACTATATTTATCTTGTTATTGGCTCACTAAATGTATTCAGCTTGCTCCCCACAGTAGTGCTTTGCAGCTCCTTCAACAAAGGATACCAATAGAATGAAGCAAATTTGATTATAAAAGTAAATTGGAAAGATGTTTTAAATTTGGAATTCATGTCCCTTTAATATATAGTGATCACACTCCCATATCTTTTATGCTGGCATTTGTTTTTTGTGTGACAATGGAGAGTAAAGAAACATTTAAGCACATTGGCATGTGAAGCTTATTAATAACCGTCCTTACATAATTGAGAGAGGCTATATGATTGATACAAAATGTCAAGAAATACGTTTGGGCACAAATAAATTGTTGAAGACCTTTTTATTCGTAGAGTTTCATTGATGGTGAGCTGTCAGTGGGAGCTGCTAGTTGCTTAGGAGCTGAAACAAGTGCTGCCACATTTATGGTGTAGTAACCTTACTTTGTTTTCCAGAAGTGCAGCAACATGTGTGCTAGTGCTTAAGTATCCCCTAAAAAAAAAATCCTTAGGAATGTTCTCCCATTTACTGGTATGACTTAATCAAAGCAGCTAGTCAACTAGTCTTTAAAAATATGACAAAGCTTCAGTCATTCTATTAAAAATTAAAAGGTAACTTTATTTTTAAAAACAGTACGTGCTGGCTATTAAATCTGCTGTATGGTCCGATAGTGGCCTATTCTATTTAGTGTAAGTCTAAAAAATTTGTAAGGCATGCAATGTTTGTTATTCTCTGTAACCCACTACTGTATTGCAGCCTTGTTTGTTTTGTTTTTGAAATTTGTATGCCTTTTTTTTTCTCTCTCTCTAAACCTCAATAAAAATTTAAAAACAAACAGAAAAAAAACAGTACGTGCATAAAAATATACACAATTGCAAGAGTTTACAAACCAATCAGAATATCGAGAAACCAGCATTACAGCGTTTTGAAGCTACAGAAACAATTTATCAGGAGAATAATCCATAAAAGTCTGAAGCCAAAAGTATAATTTTCAGAACAGTTTTTCCCTGGATTTATTAAACCCTGCAATAGTGAGCTTTACTTTGTAAATAACTGAAATATTCAAATAAATACATCACTTTCATGTCTCATTACTGTTAAAGAATAACATAGAATTTAGCACATATTAAGCAGATGTTCTAATATAAAATGATCTATAAAATCCAAGGGGTTAAATACAATCAAACCATTGTGCCATTCCTGATCAGGATACAGCTGTTGATCCAGATAGCCATACGTTAGTATGCTGTAGTTAAAATCCACATCCTTGTGTAGAGTGCCAAGTGGGCTGATTTAGTACAGGTCTTTGATTGTGTGTTTAACCCCTTAATGACCACAGCACTTTTCCATTTTCTGTCCGTTTGGGACCAAGGCTATTTTTACATTTCTGCGGTGTTTGTGTTTAGCTGTAATTTTCCTCTTACTCATTTACTGTACCCACACATATTATATACCGTTTTTCTCGCCATTAAATGGACTTTCTAAAGATACCATTATTTTCATCATATCTTATCATTTACTATAAAAAAAAATATAAAATATGAGGAAAAAATTGAAAAAAACACACTTTTTCTAACTATGACCCCCAAAATCTGTTACACATCTACAACTACCAAAAAACACCCATGCTAAATAGTTTCTAAATTTTGTCCTGAGTTTAGAAATACCCAATGTTTACATGTTCTTTGCTTTTTTTGTAAGTTGTAGGGCCATAAATACAATTAGCACTTTGCTATTTCCAAACCATTATTTTTCAAAATTAGCGCTAGTTACATTAGAACACTAATATCTTTCAGGAATCTCTGAATATCCATTGACATGTATATATTTTTTTTTAGTAGACATCCCAAAGTATTCATCTAGGCCCATTTTGGTATATTTCATGCCACCATTTCACCGCCAAATGCGATTAAATACAAAAAATCGTTCACTTTTTTACTAATTTTTTCACAAACTTTTGGTTTCTCACTGAAATTATTTACAAACAGCTTGTGTAATTATGGCTTAAATGGTTGTAAATTCTTCTCTGGGATCCCCTTTGTTCAGAAATAGCAGACATATATGGCTTTGGCGTTGCTTTTTAGTAATTAGAAGGCTGCTAAATGCCACTGCGCACTACACGTGTATTATGCCCAGCAGTGAAGGGGTTAATTATGGAGCATGTAGGGAGCCTTTAGGGATAATTTTAGCTTTAGTGTAGTCTAGTAGACAACCCCTAGTATTGATCTAGGCCAATTTTGGTATATTTCATGCCACCATTTCACCGCCAAATGCGATCAAATTAAAAAAAAACGTTAAATTTTTCACAATTTTAGGTTTCTCACTGAAATCATTTACAAACAGCTTGTGCAATTATGGCACAAATGGTTGTAAATGCTTCTCTGGGATCCCCTTTGTTCAGAAATAGCAGACATATATGGCTTTGGCGTTGCTTTTTGGTAATTAGAAGGCCGCCAAATGCCGCTGCATTTCACACGTGTATTATGGCTAGCAGTGAAGGGGTTAATTATGTAACTTGTAGGGAGCTTGCAGGGTTAATTTTAGCTTTAGTGTAGAGCTCAGCCTCCCACCTGAAACATGAGACCCCCTGATCCCTCCCAAACAGCTCTCTTCCCTCCCCCACCCCACAATTGTCCCCGCCATCTTAAGTACTGGCAGAAACTCTGCCAGTACTAAAATAAAAGCTATATTTGGGCTTTTTTTGTGTTTTTTTAGCATATTTACATATGCTGCTGTGTAGGATCCCCCCTTAGCTCCCAGCCTCACTGATCCCCCACCAAACAGCTCTCTAACCCTCCCCCTCTGCCTTAATGGGCGCAATCTTGGGTACTGGCAGCTGTCTGCCAGTACCCAGTGTAGTAAAAAAAATGTGCCTTTTTATTTTTTTAAATGATCTTTTCTGTAGTGTAGCTTCCCCCCCCCCCCAAGATCAACCCCCCACCCCTTCCAGGTCCCTTAGCTGTTTATTTACAGCTTTAATAACTATTTTTGTTTACTTTACCCAGTTTATTTTTCTGTAGTGCAGCGGTTCCCTCCCGCTCCCGCCCGGTGCACGCGCCCGCCCGCCGCCCCCCGTGCACGCGCGCGCTCCCGTGCGCGCTCCCGCCCCTCCCGCCCCCCTCCACTCCATTCGGCACATCGATGGCCGACCACCCGCCTCCCAGACTTGCTCCCACCCACCAACGATACCGGCCACCGATGTCCGGTGCAGAGAGGGCCACAGAGTGGCTCTCTCTGCATCGGATGGCCAAGGGGGGTTATTGCAGGATGCCTCGATATCGAGGCATCACTGCAATAACCGGAAAGCAGCTGGAAGCGTGCAGGATCGCTTCCAGCTGCTTTCCAGACCAAGGACGTACGCCACACGTCCTCGGTCATTAACTGACTTTTTTTTGAGGACGTGTGGCGTACGTCCTTGGTCATTAAGGGGTTAATCTCATAAAGATAGTAAGAACAGGGATTTATTTTAAAATAATATTCTCTGATAAAATCGATTATTTTGTTGCTTTATATTAGAATATCCTCAATCAATTACGACTGCACTTCCCTGTATCTAGTGACATTAAAATAAATATAGAGCAAAACTGCCAAGTAATCTATGCAATGAAAATACATGCTACATATGTCTGGGTTGTTACAATTGGCTTTATTCCTACCTTTATAACCCTCTGTATTTCGTATTACCTTAAAAAAACAATTTTAGGCCTAGTTTTCAATGCTAGTTTATACTCGTGGTGACATAAAATATCTCCTTAGACTTTAATGGTCTTGTTGTTGCCACACATTTTCACGGTTTATATCCGTTTCTTTTGTTGTTGTTTTTTTTTTTTTTACACCTTTGACAAGGTGGCAGTTTCTATCACATGCTATTGAATATACTAGAGGCGCGCTGTCGCACCTCCACTATGCAGACAGGAGTGTATATATATATATATATATATATAATATTAAATATACTATAAGATAAATATAGCTGTGATTATAATTATAACATTTGTGGCAACCTCCTTGTGACAGCTGGGAAAAAACCCAGCACTGAGGTGGGCAGCCAGCTGCTTGAATTTAAGCAGCTTTATGGAGGGTTAAACTCCTTTCTATCAGCTCAGAGTTATATATAGTATATGTGTTCGCTGCTCAAATTACATTACAATGCAGCTGTAAGTTTGTTTATGATGACTTTAAATATAAATATATTGTGGGAAATTTACACAAAGCGTAAGTGCACTTGAATCCTCCTGTGTTTCTTTTAAGTCCTTTCACAAAAGCGTGTTGGTATTTTTTCTTTATATATTTACATTACTGCATGACTACATTTTTTAAATATTGTCAGGTGTTAGAATCAAGTGAAACTGCATTTGGGTAGTGTATAATTATGATGTGAGAATGAGATGATTTAAAGACATAGCAATAAATGAGGGAGTAAGAGGTTGGGTGTTGGGTAAAATGCATATGAAGTCTAAAGAGGCGGAACATGATATGAAAACTTCACTTAATTAACCTGGCTGATTGCAGAGATAATCCAGTCATTTCAGAGTAGAAAGCTTAACCACATGGCAGAGATCAAGTTTAGCAGTACGCCACTTCTGTTCTATTATTTAGCTGCAGCAGGAGGTGAACAATGAGAGTGTAAAAGGGAGTGTAGACGCAAACATAGGAAGACACTACGGTAGTGCAGGGGAATGAGCTATTATTTCATCCATATTATAAATAATAATATGTGTTCTGCAATACAGCTGCAAGATCCCTTCAGAAAATGATCAAGCTGTGCTTTTACTTGCATCTTATCAGCAATGCAGGGTCTGCATGAAATATCATTTGGAGCTTTTAAGAATATGACTCATTATATTGCATTTGTAGCCAGCTTTCAGTTAATTTGAGTTAACGTATTTGTTTTTACAAACACCTTTATCATTTTTAAGGTGATTCCTGACTATTACACAGATGCTGCTACATTTTGTTGTTTTCACTACCTGGAAGTCACAAAGACAATTGTACAATTATGTTGCTGCTATCATTTAGTAAATGTTATAATTATAATCACAGCTATATATAACAATTATGTTATTTTGTTAATGTTAAATATCTGAATATCTTTATTTGTTATATTTATTGATTATTTGATTATTTTCTTTTAGTAACATATTTTTTGCCTATCTTTCACGGATCAACACAGATTAATTTTGATCCCAAAGTAAAACAGTCCATTTCCTGGTTTATCATTCACCAATCTCACTGGGTCCTTCATTTGACAATCTTGTGTAATAATTACCACAGATGCCAGTCTGTTGGTGTGGGGTGCAGTCTGGGAGTCTCGAACAGTGCAGGGGTTTGGTCTCCTTAGGAGGCGAGGTTTCCAATCAATATGCTTCCTCCTAATGGTCAGGAGTTGATTTGTAATGTATTGGCTCATGGACTCTCACTGCCATGAATGAAAGGAATTGATAAAAATGGTGGCTAGTGATAAAATTGCATGCTCTATTGAATGAGAGCATAATACGTTTTCCACTATAATTTTTATTTTTTAAATCACCTTTGCAGTGACCAGTTTAAGACATATATAAATTCAGTTCCTGCATGTATAAACCAATCACAATGCAGCATGTAGGAGGGGCCATAATAATTATTTCTTTCATGTAATTAGCAAGAGTCCATGAGCTAGTGACGTATGGGATATACATTCCTACCAGGAGGGGCAAAGTTTCCCAAACCTTAAAATGCCTATAAATACACCCCTCACCACACCCACAATTCAGTTTTACAAACTTTGCCTCCCATGGAGGTGGTGAAGTAAGTTTGTGCTTAGATTCTACGTTGATATGCGCTTCGCAACAGGTTGAAGCCCGGTTTTCCTCTCAGATTGCAGCGAATGTCAGAGGGATGTGAAGAGAGTATTGCCTATTCGAGAACAATGGTCTACCTCTAGGGGATCTTTTTCATAGGCTCTCTGTTATCGGTTGTAGAGATTTCTTCTCCTACCTCCCTTTTCAGATCGACGATATACTCTTATATGCCATTACCTCTACTGATTCTCGTTTCAGTACTGGTTTGGCTATCTGCTTTATGTGGAGGAGTGTCCTGGGGTAAGTATGTCTTATTCTTTGTGACACTCTGCGCTATGGTTGGGCACTTTATATGTAAAGTTCTAAATATATGTCTATAAACTTATATTTGCCTTGATTCAGGATAAACGGTATTCCTTATTTTCAGACTGTCAGTTTCATTATTGGGATAATGCATTTAATTATTTTTTCTTACCTTGAAAATTTTTTCATTTGGCCATTTTTTCCTGCGTGCTGTTAAGCTCGCGGGGGCGGGAAATGTTCCTTTTTATTTTTTGATATTTTTTGGCGCTAAAAATTCTCGTCACTTCCGGCGCAGTAATTTTTTACCGGAAGTTGTATTCTATTACGCATGCGTATTTAGACATTTTTTTGCGCCAAAAAAAATGGGGCATCTCTTTTACTCACATTATTTAAACATTTCTCTTCATTGCTTCCGGTTGCTAGAAGCTTATTTTTTTGCATTCTTTCCCATTCCTGAAACTGTCATTTAAGGAATTTGATAATTTTGCTTTATATGTTGTTTTTTCTATTACATATTGCAAGATGTCTCATCCCGACCCTGGATCAAAATCTACTAATGAACAGACGTTGCCTGATGCTGGTCCTACCAAAGTTAAGTGCATATGTTGTAAACTTGTGGTATCTATTCCTCCAGCTGTAGTTTGTGAAAGTTGTCATGATAAACTTTCCAATGCTGATTGTGTCTCCATTAGTAATAATCATTTACCTGTTGTTGTTCCTTCAACATCTAATGTTCAGGATGTTCCTGTTAATGTAAAAGAATTTGTTTCTAAATCTATTAGGAAGGCTCTGTCTGTTATCCCTCCTTCCAATAAACTTAAAAGGTCTTTCAAGACTTCGCACATCTCAGATGAGTTTGTAGGTGACCGTCATCATTCTGACTTATCTGATTCTGATGAGGTTTTTTCTGGATCAGAAGATTCTACTACAGATATTGATTCTGATAAATCCTCATATTTATTTAAAATGGAGTTTATTCGTTCATTACTAAAAAAGTTTTGATTGCATTAGATATGGAGGAATCCAGTCCTCCTGATACTAAAACTGCTAAACATTTAAATTCAGTTTATAAGCCTCATGTGTTAATTCCGGAAGTTTTTCCAGTTCCTGATGCTATCTCAGATGTGATTGCTAGGGAATGGGATAGTTTGGGTACTTCATTTACTCCTTCTCCAAGGTTTAAGAAATTGTACCCTGTGCCATCTGATAGATTGGAGTTTTGGGATAAAATCCCTAAAGTCGATGGAGCTATCTCTACCCTTGCTAAAAGTACTGCTATTCCTACGGCAGATAGCACTTCATTTAAAGATCCTTTAGATAGAAAGATTGAATCTTTTTTAAGAAAAGCTTATTTATGTTCAGGCAATTTACTCAGACCTGCTATATCTTTGGTTGATGTTGCTGCAGCTTCAACATTTTGGTTGGAGACTTTAGCGCAACAAGTAACAGATCATAATGCATATAGCATTGTTAAACTTCTTCAACATGCTAATAACTTTGTCTGTGATGCCATATTTGATATCATTAGAATTGATGTCAGGTATATGTCTTTAGCTATTTTAGCCAGAAGAGCTTTATGGCTTAAATCTTGGAATGTAGATATGATTTCTAAATCAACTTTGCTTTCTCTCTCCTTCCAAGGTAATAAGTTGTTTGGTTCTCAGTTGGATTCGATAATTTCAACTGTTACTGGAGGGAAGGGTGCCTTTTTGCCCCAGGGCAAAAAATCCAAAAGTAATTTTAGGGCTGCTAATCGTTTTCGTTCCTTTCGTCAAAATAGAGAGCAAAAGCCCGACCCTTCTCCTAAAGGAACGGTTTCTGGTTGGAAACCTAATCCAGTCTGGACTAAATCCAAGCCTTTCAGAAAGTCAAAACCTGCTCCTAAATCCGCATGAAGGTGCGGCCCTCATTCCAGCGCAGCTGGTAGGGGGCAGGTTACGATTTTTCAAAGATGTTTGGAGCAATTCGATTCACAATCTTTGGATTCAGAACATTGTTTCTCTAGGGTACAGAATAGGTTTCAAGGTAAGACCACCTGTGAGAAGATTTTTTCTCTCACGCATTCCGGTAAACCCAGTGAAAGCTCAGGCGTTTCTGAAATGTGTTTCAGACCTAGAGTTAGCTGGGGTAATTATGCCAGTTCCATTTCTGGAACAGGGTCTGAGGTTTTATTCAAATCTATTCATTGTGCCAAAGAAAGAGAATTCTTTCAGACCAGTTCTGGATTTAAAAATATTGAATCGATATGTAAGGATACCAACATTCAAAATGGTGACTATAAGAACTATTCTGCCTTTTGTTCAGCAAGGGCATTATATGTCAACAATAGACTTACAGGATGCATACCTGCATATTCCTATTCACTCAGATCACCACCAGTTTCTGAGATTCTCTTTTCTAGACAAGCATTACCAGTTTATTGCCCTTCCATTCGGTCTAGCAACTGCGCCAAGGATCTTTTCGAAGGTTCTAGGTGCCCTTCTCTCTGTAATCGGTGAACAGGGTATTGCGGTATTTCCTTATTTGGACGATATCTTGGTACTTGCTCAGTCTTTACATTCTGCAGAATCTCACACGAATCAACTTGTGTTGTTTCTTTAAAGACATGGTTGGAGGATCAATTTACCAAAAAAATTTTTGATTCCTCAGACAAGAGTAACCTTTTTAGGTTTCCAAATAGATTCAGTGTCCATGACTTTGTCTCTGACAGAAAAGAGACGTCTGAAATTGGTTTCAGCCTGTCGAAACCTTCAGTCTCAATTGTTCCCTTCAGTAGCATTATGCATGGAGATTTTAGGTCTCATGACTGCTGCTTCGGACGCAATCCCTTTTGCTCGTTTTCATACGAGACCACTTCAGCTTTGTATGCTGAACCAGTGGTGCAGGGATTATACAAGGATATCACAAAAAATATCCTTAAATCCCACTATTCGATCATCTCTAACTTGGTGGATGGATCACCATTGTTTAATTCAAGGGGCCTCTTTTGTTCGTCCAACCTGGACTGTGATCTCAACAGATGCAAGTCTTTCAGGTTGGGGAGCTGTATGGGGATCTCTGACGGCGCAGGGGGTTTGGGAATCTCAGGAGGCGAGATTACCAATCAACATTTTGGAACTCCGTGCGATTTTCAGAGCTCTTCAGTTCTGGCCTCTTCTAAAGAGAGAATTGTTTATTTGTTTTCAAACAGACAATGTCACGACCGTGGCATATGTCAATCATCAAGGTGGGACTCACAGTCCTCAAGCTATGAGAGTAGTATCTCGGATACTGGTATGGGCGGAATCCAGCTCCTGTCTAATTTCTGCGGTTCACATCCCAGGTGTAGACAATTGGGAAGCGGATTATCTCAGTCGCCAGACGTTACATCCGGGCGAATGGTCTCTTCATCCAGAGGTTTTTCAACAGATTGTGCAAATCTGGGGTCTCCCAGAAATAGATCTGATGGCCTTTCATCTGAACAAGAAACTTCCCAGGTATCTATCCAGATCTCGGGATCCTCAGGCGGAAGCAGTGGATGCGTTATCAATTCCTTGGAATTATCATCCTGCTTATATCTTTCCGCCTCTAGTTCTTCTTCCGAAAGTAATCTTCAAAATTCTAATGGAGCGCTCATGTGTACTGCTGGTGGCTCCAGCATGGCCACAAAGTTTGCGGATCTCGTTCGGATGGCCAGTTGCCAACCTTGGACACTTCCGTTAAGACCAGACCTTCTATCTCAAGGTCCTTTTTTCCATCAGGATCTCAAATCATTAAATTTGAAGGTATGGAAATTGAACGCTTAATTCTTAGTCATAGAGGTTTCTCTGACTCAGTGATTAATACTATGTTACAGGCTCGAAAATCTGTCTCTAGAAAGATTTATTATCGGGTTTGGAAGACTTACATCTCTTAGTGTTCTTCTCATAAATTCTCCTGGCATTCTTTCAGAATTCCTAGAATTTTACAATTTCTTCAGGATGGTTTGGATAAAGGTTTGTCTGCAAATTCCTTGAAAGGACAAATATCTGCTCTTTCTGTTCTTTTTCACAGAAAGATTGCTCATCTTCCTGATATTCGTTGTTTTGTACAGGCTTTGGTACGTATCAAACCTGTCATTAAGCCAATCTCTCCTCCTTGGAGTCTTAATTTGGTTTTGTCAGCTTTACAGGCTCCTCCGTTTGACCCTATGCATTCTCTGGACATTAAATTACTTTCCTGGAAAGTATTGTTCCTTTTAGCTATCTCTTCTGCCAGAAGAGTCTCTGAGTAATCTGCTCTTTCTTGTGAATCTCCTTTTCTGATTTTTCATCAGGATAAGGCGGTGTTGCGGACTTCATTTAAATTTTTGCCTAAGGTTGTGAATTCGAACAACATTAGTAGAGAAATTTTTGTCCCTTCATTATGTCCTAATCCTAAGAATTCTAAGGAAAGGTCATAACATTCGTTGGATGTAGTTAGAGCTTTAAAATATGATGTTGAAGCTACTAAAGATTTTAGAAAGACTTCTAGTCTATTTGTTATCTTTTCTGGTTCCAGGAAAGGTCAGAAGGCTTCTGCCATTTCTTTGGCGTCTTGGTTAAAGTCTTTGATTCATCATGCTTATGTGGAGTCGGGTAAGTCCCCGCCTCAAAGGATTACTGCTCATTCTACTAGGTCAGTCTCTACTTCCTGGGTTTTTAGGAATGAAGCTTCTGTTGATTAGATTTGCAAAGCAGCAGCTTGGTCTTCTTTGCATGCTTTTACTAAATTCTACCATTTTGATGTGTTTTCTTCTTCTGAAGCAGTTTTTGGTAGAAAAGTACTTCAGGCAGCTGTTTCTGTTTGATTTGTCTGCTTATAATTTCAGTTTTTTTCATTATAAGATTAAAACTTTTTGATTTGGGTTGTGGATTTTTTTTTTTTTTTCAGCGGAATTGGCTGTCTTTATTTTATCCCTCCCTCTCTAGTGACTCTTGCGTGGAAGTTCCACATCTTGGGTATCTACTATCCCATACGTCACTAGCTCATGGACTCTTGCTAATTACATGAAAGAAAACATAATTTATGTAAGAACTTACCTGATAAATTCCTTTCTTTCATATTAGCAAGAGTCCATGAGACCCACCCTTTTTTGTGGTGGTTATTATTTTTTTGTATAAAGCACAATTATTCCAATTCCTTAAAGTTTTTTGATGCTTTCGCTCCTTTTTTATCACCCCACTTCTTGGCTATTCGTTAAACTGAATTGTGGGTGTGGTGAGGGGTGTATTTATAGGCATTTTAAGGTTTGGTAAACTTTGCCCCTCCTGGTAGGAATGTATATCCCATACGTCACTAGCTCATGGACTCTTGCTAATATGAAAGAAAGGAATTTATCAGGTAAGTTCTTACGTGAATTTATCAGGTAAGTTCTTACATAAATTATGTTTTTAAGAGTTCTTTCTCACTCTCATGTTAAAGGGTAAGAAGTATAAAGGTTTTGGTATGGTTTATAAAGATCACTCAAGTTTTCATAAAATAGTACTTAGAAATTTGAGCATAAACAAAAAAAATAGGGAACAAATGCACCTTGATTCAAGGTAGCAACACTTTTTAACAGTTATCCTGATCAGGAACAGTAGATACGAGACTGGTAACAAGTTTTTACCACGCTGACAGCAGTGACTGAGTACTATATGTGATTTTTAATCTTTTATTCTGTGAGTGTTTTAAACTGGTTTCATTGTCAATTAAAAGTGTTACTACCTTGTATTGAGGTGCTCTTGTTCCCTATTTTTTGGTTTGTACAGAGATTACAGAGGAGCTTACACAACACACTCTGGGAAATGTAGCTGCACTGTGGTTTGCTAGGAACACAGACTTTTGATTTAGATGTTTAAAGAGACAGGACACTAAATAAGGCACCTAAAGTGTGGCTGAAACAACGTTTGTTACTCCAAGTTGTACTGTTTCTGATATCATATAAGATGATTTTTTTTCTCTAAAAAATAAGACATAAATAGAAGAGGTGTGCCCTTTTTAATCTCGTGTATCTGATCTTTTTCTAGGGTATACATCACTGAGTCTATCTGAGTTGAGAAAAGTACGATGTTAGCTTCTTTTCAGTTGGCTGTTTTATTTGTGTGATGCATCTAGTCTAGGAAACGTACATCTTGTGCATTATGTAATACCTTCATGACATGTCTTGATAGTCAAGTAACAATTTGTTCCCATTATCTCAGGAATCAGTTGCTTAACTTTGACTAACAATTTGCAAATTGACATATCTCTTGAAGCAGACCCTCTCTTTGTGGAACTCTCTATGGCCAATTAAATACAAATTTTCCCTGCTTCACAAAGGAAGTGTCCTATGGTTTCAGACCTTATCCAGTCTTATCCTTTCCATGGTCTCTACTACTCATCAAGTTAAGGAACATTTTAAGATTCCTCACTTCAACACCTGGGAACTTCCCCTCTTATCAGATTATTTTTTAAACTTTTCCATCCTCATACTTGATTTCTGAATGTTCCTCTTTCATGGGAAGTTCAGCAGACCATCCTGCATTTTCTAACTCTTTTATTAAACTCTTTTATACATGGAAACTATCTAGGTTTATGACTTTCCTGTTCATGGGGTATCTCTATTCTAGTTAAATACTGTACAAACCCAGCAGACTATATGTGTCAAAACTTTTCTTTTCTTTTTAGTAGATTTTCAAAATCTTAATTTGTACTGTTCTGGGTAATGTCCTAAGAGGTAGATACCTTGAGGCAGTCATGCTGGAGTTTCTCCAGCACAAATCAGTGCATGCTCTCTTGCATTGAAGGAATACTCTATCTACCCTTAACATTCTATTTACGTATTAGCTATTCTTGAATGTAGCCCAATATTTGAATTATTTTGTTGTTTAAGGCAATGATGGCCAACTTCCTAGCACATGGGGGCCATAGATAAATATTTTGATGCATTAAAGGCTGCATATCAATGTTTGGCTATTAAACACACAACTAAAAACATATTTCCTAGAAATGTCTTGTAGCAAAGGGTCAGATTTAGGTAAGGTTGCATGGTATCATCTATCTACTGTTACTTTTCCTGAAGCCACTTTTTCTTTCATGTGGCAAGAGTCCATGAGCTAGTGACATATGGGATATACATTCCTACCAGGAGGGGGCAGTTTCCCAAACCTCAAAATGCTTATAAATACACCTCCCACCACACTCATACCTTAGTTTTACATACTTTGCTTCCTATAGAGGTGATGAAGTAAGATGTGCTTGATTTCTTCTATGATAGGCGCTTCTAAGCATTTTGAAGCCCAATTCCTCTGAGTACAGTGTTTGTCAGAGGGATGTGAAGGGAGTATTGCCTGTTGATTTCATGGTTTCACCTATGGGAACCCTATTCAAAGGCTCTCTGTAATCGGTCACAGGGATTCATCCCCTGCCTCCCTTTTCAGATCGACGTTATACTCCTATAGCATTACCTCTGCTGATATTTTTCAGTACTGGTTTGGCTGTCTGCTTTATGTGGATGGGTGTCTTCTGGTAAGTATGTATCATTTAAGAGTTTAAGATTCTCCCAGCTATGTTTTGTGCTTTATATTATATTGTAAAGTTTTAAATATATGTGTTTCCTTATATTTGCCATGAGTCAGGTTCATGTATATTTTACCTTTTACAGTCTATCAGTTTCAGTATGAAAATTATGTTTTTGGGAAGTTTATTTAAATTATTTTATTCTTACCTGGGGTTTCAGTTCCTTCAATTTGACTTTGTTTTCCAAAATTTTCACGAGCAAACTAGGCCGCATGGACGCAAAATGCAGTTTTTTTTATTGTGTCAATTTGTTGTCGCGAAGTTGCGCCTATGGTGATGCAAGTCTTGTCATTTCCTACGTCTTTATTGACTTTAGTTTTTTTGGCACGAGGTTGCGCCTGTTATGATTCAAGTTGCGTCATTTCCTGGTGTTAGCTTTGGCGCCAATAGTTTTCACTTCCTTTTGCATCATGTGTCATACTTGGCGCCAACATTTTTATTATATTACCCCTCTTCCTGTAATGCTTCTTGCTCTCTTTATATTATAGAGCGCTATGATGCTTTCCATTATGCATATTTTTTTAGCATAAGCATTTTTTCTCATTCCTGAAACTGCTATATGAGGAAATTGGATATTTTGTTTAAATGTTAATTTTTTCTGTTTACATTTTGCAAGATGTCTCAGACTGATCCTGCCTCTGATGTTACTGTAGGAACCATGCTGCATGAACACAGTTCTACCGAAGCTGTGTTTGTTGTAAACTTTGTAAAGCAAAGTGAGTTTGTTGTAAACAAGCTGATGTTATTTCTTCAGCTCAATTATGTGGCATTTGTCATGATAAGCTGTTGCATCTTGATAATGTTTCTATTAGTACAAATACATTGTCTGTTGTTCCTTCAACGTCTAATGTACCTGATATTCCTGCAGATGTAAAGAATTATATTGCTGCAGCTACAGAAAAGACTATGTCTGCTATTCCGCCTTCAATTAAACGTAAAAGGTCTTTTAAAGCTTCTCATAATTCTGATGAAACTTGTTTTGGCCGACAACATACTGAAGTATCCTCTGCTGATGAAGATCTCTCTGGTTCAGAGGATCCTGAATCAGACACTGAAATTGACAAATCTTCCTATCTGTTTAAGATTGTATATATTTGTTCTTTGTTGAAGGAAGTTTTGGTTATTTTGGGTATTGAAGATTCTAGTCCTCTTGTTAACAAAGCCAGTAAACATTTAAATACTGTATTTAAACCTCCTACGGTTACTCCTGAGTTTTTTCCTATTCCAGATGCTATCTCTGATATTACATAAGAATGGTCTAAACCTGGTTCTTTTTTTTTTTTTTTTTTTTTAAATATTTTTTATTGAGGTTAAGTTAAAGATATACATAGATCATAATATCACATTCTTATGTCACATGAGATAAGGCTGCAATTGTACAGAAGTAATAAGATAAACATGCAAGAGACGTATAGATATTAATATACATAGCATTCAAACATTAAACAGGTAAGATGCTAATCTTACAGGAATCTTCTATATGACACAATAGATTACTCTTGGGCCAACAAAAGTAACAAGAAATACTGAAGCGAAAGAAGGAATTTGTGAACAAGGAGACCACTTTTGGATCTCAATGATAAACCTCTGCTTTATAATTTTAAATTTAACAGCAATTTTGTTCCTGGGGTCCTGAAGATTCATACAACATAGGACATGAGAGGTATTAACTGGGAATACTAATGAATCCACAGGACTACTCAAAATTTATGTAGATTACTAAAGTAGATAAGAGAAAAAAGATGCTGTAACAAAATCAAAATTCAAACCCCTTAAAAGAATAGTAAGCAGGAACCATATCAGTCAGATAGACCTATTATTCTGAGCAAAATAGGTGGGTTCCGTATTATAATGCACTTTAGACTGTGTAGGGATATCAAGGGGGTGGTGAAAGATGCGGTATAGACAAGAGAAACCGCTTTTTTAATTCTCCTAAGACTAGGAGACATTTTATAGAGTGGTGTAGTAGGGGAGGGGGGGGGGGAGGTGGTAATATAAATACTATGAATAGAATATATGCCAAAGAAGACTTACAAGGTGTAAAGCGCCAATTGAATAGTGGTACTGAACTGGGGAGGAGAGCAAGTGAAACTGTACGGAAGGCAGGGTGTGTGTGGGGATTATAAGCACATCTAGCTAGTAATATTGATCAGTCCTGCTGATCCAAATGAAGTAGGTAAAGTCTGTATCTTGGAATGTAGAGTAAATACTGAGAAAGTAAATAGGTTGCAGATAAAATATGTAGAATATGTGGTTCAAATGCTGAAAAGCTCATCATGGGTTGGATAGGAGGTAGCAAAATAAATATGAGATGCAGCAATACTGAGCGGGCAGACTTTAAAGGTACAGGGCAAAGCAATCATATATATATATAACCTCATAAACACAGTAGTTAGCAAGGGGAAAATAAATGTAGACTGGTTACCTAGTAGAGTAGTGGTATTTCTGGCATGTGGGGGCCTAGTTCTAATTTTTTAAAATAGGAGTGATATCAGTTCCTTGGGCAAAAGTTCTATATACATTAACAGGGAGACACTAGGCTACAAATAACATCAAACTATGTAAAGAGCATATGTTAATACTCAGCAAGGGTTTACTAGTAAGTACCAGACTGAGAGATTGAGGTGAGTACATTGAATATAGTGTGAAGGTGTCAAGAATGGGACTTAATGAAGTAATGCTATAATTTCTGTGGGGTATAAAGTGACAAATTACCCAGACTTCTACCTGCGATCTCGGCCGCTGACCGCATGGATCAAAGTAACACCAGTGTACTAAAGCAATAGTCCCCTCAATTTACAGCCTCACTCAATTTACAGCCCCACTTCCCTAAAGAATATAGGCGCTCAAGTATAATTAGCTAAACCACAGTGAGGGGAAGCACAAACATGGCTACAAATATCAACACACTGCATAATGTTAAGTATAAAAATGTCTTATCTATAGCAATTCATTTATGGTGTCTAACATTAAAATCCTAACATAGTCTGGATATAATATAACTAATGAGGCTTCCCTGCCGTAAAGCATTCTCAACCTATGCAATGATAAGGAAACACTTTAACATAGCTCAACCAGATAAATCATCCTAACATATTATAAACTTCGTATGATGACATATATGCCAACTGTAAGTATTGTTTACAGTATATGCTAGTTTCAGTTGCTACCATTCAGTTCCCCCGTGACAGTAGCCTAATAAGGGTCCATAGACAGCAAGATAGTGGGGTACAAAGAATATATACATAACTGTAAAAAACATATAACAATACAGGCTTAATCATATGATTTGCAGATAACCCTAGGAACAATCTCAAGCAATAAAAAATATTGAGCCTGGTAGCCCTAGAGATGTAAGAGAGAGCTGTAACTGTGCTAACATAAACATTTTTAAGCAATGTAAATAAACAGCTATATGACATCCAGTCTCTAGTGATAGTTACTTAAAAAATTGTGGGTGTGAGAACATGAAAGCCTGTCCAACGGTCACAGGCTGACCGATATCAAGCCTGATCAATGTTTAATTGAAGGTCTTCCTGTGCCCAAGTTGTCTCCACTGCGTTAAAGGCAAGAAGCATGGTGAAGGTAGCTGTTCATTATAGTGCAGCAAATACTAAGCCCTGCAGAGATAGAAGTGGGAAAACAGTAGCGACAGCGACCATACTATATGATCAGTAACGCAGTCCCAGCAGCTGTAAGTATGCTGACAGTGTTGGATTTATCTGTGACCAAGAAAAAATCCCCATGTAGGGCCAGACTGCTCCATAATAGAGAAGTTTGCGTTTCTTACTATTCCCTGTAGCCACAGTTACAACTGCTGATGGGAGCAGAATATCAAAGGACAGTTTAGCCTATGCCCTGCCTGAGGCTAGAGGAAGCACGTAGCCCCAGCAGTAACCCTCTCAATAATGTCCACAAGCCTGTTGCGATAAACAAATTCTGGAGGACTCCACATAGCTGCGGCACACAAATTGAGAGACTCGCCAGCATAGATTTTACTTTGTGGGATATGCCAAGTACCTTATGAGGGCTCCAGTAGGTCATCCGGTTAGCAAAAGTTCCCCGCTGTTCCCGTGGTTCAATTAGCTCTGTAATGCTCCGGGGTACAACTAGAAAAGGTGTTTCTCTTAAGGCGCCGAAGGGTGCTTTCAGTTGCGAGTTTAGTAGCTCATCGCCAGTACCCTGCCTTTCTGCTCCTTCCGTGGTGTATAGCAGAGAGAGATGTTCTGATGCTGTCACCCAAGATGGCGGCGTTCGCGGGGTATTTGCTCTTTCTGCATACTTCACCTCACAGGTAGTCAAAACGCCTGGGGCAACAGTATGTATGGTGAGAGGCTTAAAAGCTTCAGCCACTGCATTCATAAGGGCTTCATTATGGCGATCCAAAAGCCCCTTCAGCTGATTAAGTAGGAGTGCGGCCATGATTTCATACAAGCAGCGTGTCAGTAGAAATTCAGTGCAGGACCCGCATAAAGATGTTTAGCTCTGCTAGGTTATCTCTTAGGCAGTAAAAAGATAGCCCCCTTCAGGGAACTTCAAAGTGAAGTGAAAATGTACAAGTTATGTTGTAAAACCTTTAAAATTGTAAGATGCTTTAGGAGCTCTGAAAGTGTGCGTCTTATCCCGATGGCAGTTGGCTCCTCCCCCCAACCTGGTTCTTCTTTTAATCCTTCTTCTAGGTTTAAGAAGTTGTATCCTGTGGCTAATTTATAGTTTTGGGGAAAAAAACCTAAAGTTGATGGGACTATTTCCACTCTTGCCAAACGTACTTCTATCCCTATGGAAGATAGTACTTCTTTTAAGGATCCTTTAGACAGGAAGATTGAATCTTATCTCAGGAAAGCTTATTTACATTCTGGCTAAATTCTTAGGCCTGCCATTTCTATGGCTGATGTGGTGGCTGCTTCAACTTTTTTGGTTGGACAGTTTAGCTCGTCAGATAGAAGATTCTGATTTGTCTAGCATTGTTCTTTTGCTTCAATATGCTAATCCTTTCATTTGTGATGCTATATTTGATGTTATTAAGATCAATGTTAAATCTAGGTATTTAGCTATTTTAGCCAGAAGAGCTTTATGGACATGGAGTCTAAATCTAGATTACTATCTCTATATTTCCAGGGTAAGAATTTATTTCGTTCTCAATTGGATTCTATTATTTCCACTATCACTGGGGGGAAGGGAGTTTTTCTACCCCAAGATAAAAAGTCTAAGGGTAAATTTAAGGTTACTAATCGTTTTCGTTCCTTTCGTCAGAATAGACTACAAAAAAACACTCCTTCCCCTAAGGCCTCTGGTTCTAATTGGAGACCATCTTCAAATTGGAGTAAAACCAAGCCTTATAAAATACCATATCCAGCCCCCAAGTCTGCATGAAGGTACGGCCCTCAATCCAGTTCAGCTGGTGGGGAGCAGATTGAAATTATTTCAGGACATTTGGACAGATTCTGTTCAGAATCAGTGGATTCAGAATATGGTGTCTCAAGGGTATCAAATAGATTTCAGAATAAGACCTCCCGTGGGAAGATTCTTTCTTTCTCATGTTCCAATAAATCCTTTGAAGGCTTAGGCTTTTCTGAAATGTGTTTCAGACCTAGAGTTTTAGGGGTGATTGTACCAGTTCCTCTCCAGGAACAGGGTTTGGGTTTCTATTCAAATCTATTCATTGTTCCAAAGAAAGAGAATTCTTTCAGACCATTTCTGGATCTGAAGTTTTTAAATAGTTTTGTAAGAGTCCCAACTTTCAAGATGGTGACTATAAGGACTATTCTGCCTTTTGTTCAGCAAGGGAATTTTATATCCACAATAGACTTACAGGATGCTAATCTTCACATTCCAATTCATCCAGACCACTATCCGTTTCTGAGATTGTCTTTTCTAGACAAGCATTACCAATTTGTTGCTCTTCCATTTGGCCTAGTGACAGCTCCAAGAATCTTCTCGAAGGTTCTCGGTGCCCCTCTATCTGTAATCAGAGAGCAGAGTATTGAGGTGTTTCCTTTTTTGGACAATATCTTGGTACTAGCTCAGTCTTTTCATTTAGCAGAATCCCACACGAAACAACTAGTGTGGTTTCTTCAAAGGCATGGTTTGGAGGATCAATTTACAAAATAGTTTCTTGATTTCTCAAACAATGGTCACCTTTTTAGGTTTCCAGATAGATTCAGTGTCCATGACTCTGTCTTCAACAGACAAGAGACGATTGACATTGGTTTTAGCTTGTCTAAACCTTGAGTCTCGATCATTCCCTTCAGTGGTTATGTGCATGGAAGTTTTAAATCTTATGACTGCAGCATCGGACGTGATCCCCTTTGCTCGTTTTCATATGAGACCTCTGCAGCTTTGCATGCTGAATCAATGGTGCAGGGATTATACTCGGATATCACAGCTGATATACTTAAATCCCAACATTCAACTCTCTCTGTCTTGGTGGTTGGACCATCACCGTATTGTTCAAGGGGCCTCCTTTGTTCATCCTTCCTGGACTGTGATCTCAACAGATGCAAGTCTTACAGGTTGAGGAGCTGTCTGGGGGTCTCTGACAGCACAAGGGTTTGGAAACCTCAAGAGGCGAGGTTACCAATCAACATTTTAGAACTCTGTGCTATTTTCAGAGCCCTTCAGGCTTGGCATCTATTAAAGAGAGAACTTTTCATTCATTTTCAGACAACAACATTGTCTTATGTCAATCATCAGGGAGGGACTCGCAGCTCTTTAGCAATGAAAGAAGTATCTCGGATACTTTCTTGGGCGGAGTCCAACTCTTGTCTAATTTCTGCTATTCATATCCCAGGTGTAGACAATTGGGAAGCGGATTATCTGTCGTCAGATTTTGCATCCAGGGGAGTGGTCTCTCCATCCAGATGTGTTTCATCAGATTGTGCAGATGTGGGGTCTTCCAGAAATAGATCTGATGGCCTCCTGTTTGATTAAGAAACTTCCCAGATACCTTTCCAGGTCCAAGGATCCTCAGGCGGAGATGGTGGATGCTTTAGCAGTTCCTTGGTTTTACCAACCTGCTTACATTTTTCCGCCTCTAGTTCTTCCAAGGGTGATCTCCAAGATCATAATGGAACAATCTCATGTGCTTCTGATAGCACCAGCATAGCCTCCCAGGTTTTGGTATGCAGATCTTGTCTGGATGTCCAGTTGCCAACCTTGGCCACTTTCTTTAAGTCCAGACCTTCTTTCTCAGGGGCTGTTTTTTCCATCAGGATCTCAAATCTCTAAATTTGAAGGTATGGAAATTGAACACTTAGTTTTTAGTCATAGAGGTTTCTCTGACTCAGTGATTAGCACTATGTTACAGGCTTGTAAGTCTGTTTCAAGGAAGATTTATTATCTGGTTTGGAAAACCTATATTTCTCCAACATTGGTGTGTCCGGTCCACGGCGTCATCCTTACTTGTGGGAATATCTCTTCCCCAACAGGAAATGGCAAAGAGTCCCAGCAAAGCTGGCCATATAGTCCCTCCTAGGCTCCGCCCACCCCAGTCATTCTCTTTGCCGTTGCACAGGCAACATCTCCACGGAGATGGTTAAGAGTATGTGGTGTTTAGTTGTAGTTTTTTTATTCTACTATCAAGATTTTGTTATTTTAAAATAGTGCTGGTATGTACTATTTACTCTGAAACAGAAAAAGATGAAGATTTCTGTTTGTGAGAGGAAGATGATTTTAGCAGATTGCTGTTTCCACATAGGACTGTTGAGATGAAGTAACTTCAGTTGGGGGAAACAGTTAGCAGACTTTTCTGCTTAAGGTATTACTAGCCATATTTCTAACAAGACTGTGTAATGCTGGAAGGCTGTCATTTCCCCTCATGGGGACCGGTAAGCCATTTTCTTAGTCTCAAACAGAAAAAAAGGGCTTAATATGGGCTATAAAACTGGTAGACACTTTTATGGGCTAAATCGATTGCTTTATTTGGACATTTTATACATGTTTATGCTGATAATTCACACTTATAAACTTGGGGAACGTTTTTTAACGTCAGGCACTATGTTAGACACCTTTTCCAGTCAGGAAGGGCCTTCCCAGTTGTAGGCTGAGCCTCATTTTCGCGCCATTACTGCGCAGTTGTTTTTGAGTGCAAGACATGCAGATGCATGTGTGAGGACCTGAAAGTAGTTGGAAAAGTTCCTAGAAGGCGTCATTTGGTATCGTATTCCCCTCTGGGCTTGGTAAAGTCACAGCAAAGGCTGTAGCTGGGACTGTATAGGGGTTAAATCTGTAACCTGTTCCGGTTTCGTTATTTTAAGGGTTAAAGCTCTGAAAATTGGTGTGCAATACTTTTAATGCTTTAAGACACTGTGGTGAAATTTTGGTAAATTTTGAACAATTCCTTCATATATTTTCACATATTCAGTAATAAAGTGTGCTCTGTTTAAAATTTAAAGAGACAGTAACGGTTTTGTTTTAAAACTGTTTTTGTGCTTTATTGACAAGTTTAAGCCTGTTTAACATGTCTGTGCCTTCAGATAAGCTATGTTCTATATTTATGAAAGCCAATGTGTCTCCCTCTTCAAAATTGTGTGATAATTGTGCCATAGCGTCCAAACAAAGTAAGGACAGTACTGCCACAAATAATGAAATTGCCCAAGATGATTCCTTAGATGAAGGGAGTAGACATGGTTCTACATCATCTCCTTCTGTGTCTACGCCAGTTTTGCCCACGCAGGAGGCCCCTAGTACTTCTAGCGCGCCAATGCTTATTACCATGCAACAATTGACAGCTGTAATGGATAACTCCATAGCAAATATTTTATCCAAAATGCCTGCATATCAGAGAAAGTGCGATTGCTCTGTTTTAAACACTGAAGAGCAGGAGGGCGCTGATGATAATTGTTCTGTCATACCCTCACACCAATCTGAAGGGGCCATGAGGGAGGTTTTTTCAGATGGGGAAATTTCAGATTCAGGAAAAATTTCTCAATAGGCTGAACCTGATGTTGTGACATTTAAATTTAAATTAGAACATCTCCGCGCACTGCTTAAGGAGGTGTTATCTACTCTGGATGATTGTGTCAACCTGGTCATTCCACAAAAATTGTGCAAGATGGACAAGTTCCTAGAGGTTCCGGTGCACCCCGACGCTTTTCCTATACCCAAGCGGGTGGCGGACATAGTGAATAAGGAGTGGGAGAAGCCCGGCATACCTTTTGTTCCCCCTCCTATATTTAAGAAATTATTTCCTATGGTCGACCCCAGAAAGGATTTATGGCAGACAGTCCCTAAGGTCCCTAAACAAGCGCACTACTATTCCTATAGAAGATGGTTGTGCTTTCAAAGATCCTATGGAGAAAAAATTGGAAGGTTTGCTTAAAGAGATTTTTGTACAGCAAGGTTACCTTCTACAACCCATTTCGTGCATTGTTCCTGTCACTACAGCAGCGTGGTTCTGGTTGGAGGAACTAGAAAAGTCGCTCAGTAGAGAGACTCCATATGAGGAGGTTATGGACAGAGTTCACGCACTTAAGTTGGCTATCTTTTTTATTTTAGATGCCGCTTTGCAATTAGCTAGATTAGCGGCGAAAAATTCAGGGTTTGCAATTGTGGCGCGCAGAGCGCTTTGGCTAAAGTCTTGGTCAGCGGATATATCATCCAAGACAAAATTGCTTAACATCCCCTTCAAGGGTAAAACTCTCTTTGGACCAGAATTGAAAGAGATTATCTCAGACATCACTGGGGGAAAGGGCCACGCCCTCCCACAAGATAGGCCTTTCAAGGCCAAGAATAAGTCTAATTTTCGTTCCTTTCATAATTTCAGGAACGGACCGGCCTCTAATTCTGCATCCTCTAAGCAAGAGGGTAATGCCTCACAGTCCAAACCAACCTGGAAACCGATGCAAGGCTGGAACAAGGGTAAGCAGACCAAGAAGCCTGCTACCGCTAACAAAACAGCATGAAGGAGTAGCCCCCGATCCGGGACCGGATCTAGTGGGGGGTAGACTCTCTCTCTCTTTGCTCAGGCTTGGGCAAGAGATGTTCAGGATCCCTGGACCCTAGAAATAGTTTCTCAGGGTTATCTTCTGGAATTCAAGGAACTACCCCCAAGGGGAAGGTTCCACATGTCTCACTTATCCTCAAACCAAATAAAGAGACAGGCGTTCTTACATTGTGTAGAAGACCTTCTAAAGATGGGAGTGATACACCCAGTTCCAATGACGAAACAAGGAATGGGATTTTACTCAAATCTGTTCGTAGTTCCCAAAAAAGAGGGAACCTTCAGACCAATTCTGGATTTAAAGATCCTAAACAAATTTCTCAGGGTACCATCGTTCAAAATGGAAACCATTCGAATGATTCTACCCACTATCCAGGAAGGTCAATTTATGACTACCGTGGATCTAAAGGATGCGTACCTACATATTCCTATCCACAAAGAACATCATCAGTTCCTAAGGTTCGCCTTTCTGGACAAACATTACCAGTTTGTGGCCCTCCCATTCGGATTAGCCACTGCTCCAAGGATTTTCACAAAGGTACTCGGGTCCCTTCTAGCGGTTCTAAGACCGAGGGGCATTGCAGTAGTACCATACTTGGACGACATTCTAATACAAGCGTCATCCCTTTCAAAGGCAAAGGCTCATACAGACATCGTTCTGGCCTTTCTCAGATCTCATGGATGGAAGGTGAACATAGAAAAAAGTTCTCTGTCTCCATCAACAAGAGTTCCCTTCCTGGGAACAATAATAGATTCCTTAGAAATGAGGATCTTTCTGACAGATGTCAGAAAGTCAAAACTTCTAAGCGCTTGTCAAGTTCTTCATTCTGTTCCACGTCCTTCCATAGCTCAGTGCATGGAAGTAGTAGGGTTGATGGTTGCAGCAATGGACATAGTTCCTTTTGCGTGAATTCATCTAAGACCATTACAACTGTGCATGCTGAAACAGTGGAATGGGGACTATACAGACTTGTCTCCAGTGATTCAAGTAGATCAGAAGACCAGAGATTCACTCCGTTGGTGGATATCCCTGGACCACCTATCCCAGGGAATGAGCTTCCGCAGACCAGAGTGGGTCATTGTCACGACCGACGCCAGTCTAGTGGGCTGGGGTGCGGTCTGGGAATCCCTGAAAGCTCAGGGACTATGGTCTCGGGAAGAGTCTCTTCTCCCGATAAACATTCTGGAACTAAGAGCGATATTCAATGCTCTCAGGGCTTGGCCTCAGCTTGCAAAGGCCAGATTCATAAGATTCCAATCAGACAACATGACGACTGTTGCGTATATCAATCATCAGGGGGGAACAAGGAGTTCCCTGGCGATGAAAGAAGTAACCAAAATAATACAATGGGCGGAGAATCACTCCTGCCATCTATCTGCGATCCACATCCCAGGTGTGGAAAACTGGGAAGCGGATTATCTGAGTCGTCAGACATTCCATCCGGGGGAGTGGGAACTCCACCCGGAGATTTTTGCCCAGTTGACTCAATTATGGGGCATTCCAGACATGGATCTGATGGCGTCTCGTCAGAACTTCAAGGTTCCTTGCTACGGGTCCAGATCCAGGGATCCCAAGGCGACTCTAGTGGATGCACTAGTAGCGCCTTGGACCTTCAACCTAGCTTATGTGTTCCCACCGTTTCCTCTCATTCCCAGGCTGGTAGCCAGGATCAAACAGGAGAAGGTCTCGGTGATCTTGATAGCTCCTGCGTGGCCACGCAGGACTTGGTATGCAGACCTGGTGAATATGTCATCGGTTCCACCATGGAAGCTACCTTTGAGACAGGACCTTCTTGTTCAGGGTCCATTCGAACATCCAAATCTGGTCTCCCTCCAGCTGACGGCTTGGAGATTGAACGCTTGATTCTATCAAAGCGTGAGTTTTCAGATTCGGTGATTGATACTCTGGTTCAGGCCAGAAAACCGGTAACTAGAAAGATTTACCATAAAATATGGAAAAGATATATCTGCTGGTGTGAATCCAAGGGATTCCCTTGGAATAAGGTAAAAATTCCTAAGATTCTTTCCTTTCTGCAAGAAGGTTTGGATAAAGGATTATCTGCGAGTTCTCTAAAGGGACAGATTTCTGCTTTATCTGTCTTACTACACAAACGACTGCCAGATGTTCAAGCATTTGTTCAGGCTTTGGTTAGGATCAAGCCTGTTTACAGACCTTTGACTCCTCCCTGGAGTTTAAATCTAGTTCTTTCAGTTATTCAAGGGGTTCCGTTTGAACCTCTACATTCCATAGATATTAAGTTGTTATCTTGGAAAGTTTTGTTTTTGGTTGCTATTTCTTCTGCTAGAAGAGTTTCAGAGTTATCTGCTCTGCAGTGTTCTCCGCCCTATCTGGTGTTCCATGCAGATAAGGTGGTTTTGCGTACTAAGCCTGGTTTTCTTCCAAAGGTTGTTTCTAACAAAAATATTAACCAGGAGATAGTTGTACCTTCTTTGTGTCCGAATCCAGTTTCAAAGAAGGAACGTTTGTTACACAATTTGGACGTAGTCCGTGCTCTAAAATTCTATTTAGAAGCTACAAAAGATTTCAGACAAACATCTTCTCTGTTTGTCGTCTATTCTGGTAAAAGGAGAGGTCAAAAAGCGACTTCTACCTCTCTTTCCTTTTGGCTTAAAAGCATCATCCGATTATGAGACTGCCAGACGGCAGCCTCCTGAAAGAATCACAGCTCACTCCACTAGGGCTGTGGCTTCCACATGGGCCTTCAAGAACGAGGCTTCTGTTGATCAGATATGTAAGGCAGCGACTTGGTCTTCACTGCACACTTTTGCCAAATTTTACAAATTTGATACTTTTGCTTCTTCAGAGGCTATTTTTGGGAGAAAGGTTTTGCAAGCCGTGGTGCCTTCCGTTTAGGTAACCTGATTTGCTCCCTCCCTTCATCCGTGTCCTAAAGCTTTGGTATTGGTTCCCACAAGTAAGGATGATGCCGTGGACCGGACACACCAATGTTGGAGAAAACAGAATTTATGCTTACCTGATAAATTACTTTCTCCAACGGTGTGTCCGGTCCACGGCCCGCCCTGGTTTTTTAATCAGGTCTGATGAATTATTTTCTCTAACTACAGTCACCACGGTACCATATGGTTTCTCCTATATTTTTCCTCCTGTCCGTCGGTCGAATGACTGGGGTGGGCGGAGCCTAGGAGGGACTATATGGCCAGCTTTGCTGGGACTCTTTGCCATTTCCTGTTGGGGAAGAGATATTCCCACAAGTAAGGATGACGCCGTGGACCGGACACACCGTTGGAGAAAGTAATTTATCAGGTAAGCATAAATTCTGTTTTCATGATGTTCCTCTCATAAATTCTCTTGGCATTCTTTTAGAATTCCTAGAATGTTAGTTTCTTCAGGATGGTTTGGATAAGGGTTTGTCTGCAAATACTTTGAAGGGACAAATCTCTGCTCTTTCTGTCTTATTTCATAGAAAGATTGCTAAACTTCCTGATATTCACAGTTTTGTTCAGGCTTTGGTTCATATCAAACCTGGTAAGTCTATTTCTCCTCCTTGGAGTCTCAATTTGGTTTTAAGGATTTTGCAGGCCCCTCCTTTTGAGCCAATGCATTCTTTGGATATTAAACTACTTTCTTGGAAAGTGTTATTTTTTTGGGTATCTCATCTGCTAGAAGAGTTTCTGAGTTGTCGGCTCTCTTGTGAGTCTCCATATCTGATTGTCCATCAAGATAAAGCTGTTTTGTGGACTTCGTTTAAATTTTTGCCTAAAGTTGTGAATTCTAACAACATTAATAGGGAAATTGTTGTTCCTTCTTTGTGTCCTAATCCTAAGAGTTCTCTTGAAAGATCTTTACATTCTGTGGATGTGGTAAGAGCTTTGAAATACTATGTTGAGGCTACTAAGGATTTCTGAAAGACTTCTCGTCTATTTGTTATTTTCTCTGGTTCCAGAAAAGGTCAGAAAGCCTCTGCCATTTCTTTGGCATCTTGGTTAAAACTTTTGATTAACAAAGCTTATTTGGAGGCGGGGCAGTCTCCGCCTCAGAGAATTACAGCTCATTCTACTAGATCAGTTGCCACTTCTTGGGCTTTCAAGAATGAAGCTTCAGTTGATCAGATTTGCAAAGCAGCAACTTAGTCTTCTTTGCATACATTTACAAAATTTTACCATTTTGATGTCTTTACTTCTTCTGAAGCAGTCTTTGGTAGAAAGGTTCTTCACGCAGCTGTCTCAGTTTGATTCTACTGCCTATGATTTGAGTTTTTTGAAATTTTTAAGAGGACTTAATGATTATTTAGATTTAATTTCTCAGCGGAAATGAAATGCTGTTTTTATTTTATCCCTCCCTCTCTAGTGACTCTGTGTATTTCCACATCTTGGGTATTATATGCCATACGTCACTAGCTCATGGACTCTTGCCACATACATGAAAGAAAACATAATTTATGTAAGAACTTACTTGATAAATTGATTTCTTTCATAGTGGCAAGAGTCCATGAGACCCACCCTATTTTTTGGTGGTTATGATTTTTTGTAGAAAAGCACATCATTTTTTCCAGTTCCTCTCTTTGTATGCATTTTTACTCCTGTTCTTGGCTATACGTTAAACTACGGTATATGTGTGGTGGGAGGTGTATTTATAGGCATTTTAAGGTTTGGGAAACTTTGCCCCCTTCCGGTTATGAAAGAAATGAATTTATCAGGTAAGTTCTTACATAAATTATGTTATTTGCCCACCCACCAGAAGTCCCTAAAGCACACATATTTACATATTTAGTTTCTCTTTTTCTTTGGGCCACAACTTGTAACTTATTAGTTCTGCTTTTTCCAAGGGACTGCAAAAACTATTACAGAGGGCTACATCTGGCCCATGGGCCACCAGTTAGCCATCCCTGATCAAGACATTGGGGAAATGCTTTACTTCAGTCTAGAAATACTGCATCTTCTGATACTCCCTGGTATATCACGTCAGTTATATAATCAAAGAAATCAACTAGACATTATATTCCTTTGGTAAAACTGTGCTGTCTTTGATCCTTTTAATATTATAGTTTTAGCTTTAAATAGTCATTTTTGGTTTCATTTTATACTGCTTGCATGACTTGATTTTCTGTCTCCTACTTTACTGGTAAATGGATAGTCAATTGTTTCTTTATTGCATATAAAAGAAGGAATTTTTAATATGTAAAAATGTTTGTGTTCTGAAAAATAACATTTTTTAGAACTAAATAAATGATAATAAATTAAATGAAATTAGAATATATATATATATATATGTGTGTGTGTGTGTGTGTGTGTGTATACTTATATACTGTATACACACACATATATATATATATATATATAGTGTATGTATATATATATATAAACACACACACACACACACACACACTAAAGAAAAGTGTTTTTAACTGATAGCATTAATCTTTCCTTCTTTTTAGCACATTTCTTGACCCTGAAACACGAAGAGCTATGGGAGAACAAGCAGTATCTCTTGCCAAAGTAGTTAAATATTCATCTGCAGGAACAGTAGAATTCCTTGTGGATTCCAAAAAGAGCTTCTACTTTTTGGAAATGAATACAAGGTTGCAGGTACGAAGAAATTATGTATGACGTGAAAATGCTACTTTTGTAAAGTTAATATCTACATAATTGCTTAACAGTTTGACCACTTAGTTAATTTGTATACACTGTAAATTGTCTTATTAACCGTCTTTGTGTTGCAGTTGGTGAGACATAGAGGTATAATGTTGGGTCCTAGGAACATATTTGCTATGCCATTATGCACCTTTAGTGACAGTGTTTCAAAATACCTCCATAGCTTTCAGAAAGAATGAGAATTCAAAATAAACAAAACAAAAGAACACTCAGAACTCTGGAATGCCTCATTATTGCCCCAGATCTTAGTTTTGGCAATCCATTATTAAACTGTTACTAAATCTGTATTGCTCCATAATTTTATATACAGCAGAATTTAAAATTAGAAAATGTCACCCTCTCTGCATGACACTCATGTGTTTCTATCATGCCTTTTAACAATGTGGCATTTTTCATTTCTTTACCCTCATTTGTGGACACCTTGTACATGTTTGTATAGTTTTAAAATAGCATTTCTATTTCTCCTCCTTCTGCAAAACTAAACTCAAATGTTCAATTTATACTTCCTATCATCCCATATGGTTATCCCTGACTCTGCAAGATTTACATTACTAAAGCATTTGTTCAGTGGGTGTGCACCCCGTGGTGAAGTAAAATTTCAAACTCTTTTATATCACTCTTCTTCTTAGTTGTAACAGATGCTATGAATTTTCTAAGATTTCTTATTTTGTAGTCTATTATTTTACTTGTCACAAGATGCCTTATGCAAAATGCATCCTGTTACATTCACTAGTTGACTTTGTGCTCTATACAAGATCATTTTCTGTCCTGTTATACATACTCTGTCCTTTTTAAATAACATTGTCTATGACTGACTATATTCATGCAAATATAAATATTAGCCTATTTTTATTGCATGTATAATAGTTTGTCACTCGCCAAAGCCTTTTTTTTTTTAATTGCCACTCAAACAGGTTTGAAAACACACTGCATATACCGTAATCTCCTGAAGTTGTTTCTAAAAATGATTTTGTTGTGCAGAATAAAGGCTGTATCATTGAAGATAATATAGTTAATGTATTGATGGTATAATCTATACATGTGTTTTTATTAAAAAAAACAATGTAATCCTCAGCATAGAGATACTTTTTGCCATATCAGTTTGTCTTTGTTTCAGGTGTAAGCATTAAAAGTCTATTCTGTGAGAGTCTTTCTTTCGCAAGAGCTGAAAACAAAACTTTAGTAATATAAAAACAGAAAGTTGTTGGCTATCCATATTCTGTGACAAGCAATTTGTCATGCTAAAATGTATATGTCTGACATAAACTACTACTATATGATAAAATCACAGTTTAATCATTAAAGTTCATTGTGATATTTCATGTGTTAGAAAATAATTTTGACATATCATCTTGGAGAATGCTGCTTCACTTGTAGCTGTGATATTTGTTCTTAAAGGCACACTAAAGTCTAAATTAAACTTTCAGATAGAACATGCAGTTTTAAGTGACTATCCAATATACTTCCATTATCAAATAGAAGACTTGGCAGGTGCACTCTCACTAACACTTTAGTTCCAAATGCCAGGGTGCTAGAATATGATGTAGAATATGGAAATCAGGAGACAGCACTCACTGGTCTTGACAATACTGGATTTATTCAGTGACGTTTCGGGGAATACACCCCTTCATCAGGGTCTGATGAAGGGGTGTATTCCCTGAAACGTCACTGAATAAATCCAGTATTGTCAAGACCAGCAGTGAGTGCTGTCTCCTGATTTCTATATATATATATATATATATATATATATATATACACATATACATATCATAAGACATGTATATGTATGTATCTCAAAGTTAAATCCCTTTGCCTGAGATCTCATATCTTTGAGCCCTTATAACTTTTTTAATGCAATATTGTTTTTTAATCATTTTTATTAGACATTGTTATTATGAATATAACTGTACTTTGTAATGTATTTTTGATGTTTTTTGTGACATTTTTTAGTTTTGGAAAACAGTTAACCACAGCTCTGAGATCGGGTTAATGATTCTAGAGTAATTTGAGCGCAATTAAAACAGAGCGCAAACGATCGTTCGCGAAAACCTTCGCAAAATAGTTTGCGCCTCACATGTAATCTAGCCCTTAGTGTGTTATCAAAAAGGTGTCAAAGCATACAATTTAAATTTTTTTTTTCAGTATTCTTCTATTATAAAATTTCCTTCATTCCCATGGTATTATTTGTTGAAGGAACAGCACTAATTTGAACTAGCTGAGCTCATCAAATGAGCCAATGACAAGAGCCATATATGTGCAGTCACCAATTAGTATCTAGCTCCCAGAAGTGCATTACCACTTCTGAGCCTACGTAAGTCTGCTTTTCATCAAAGGATAACAAGATAATGAAGGAAATTAGATAATAAAAGTACATTAGAAAGTTGTTTACAATCGTTTGCTCTATCTGAAGTATCCAATACATTTTTGGGGGTTTTATGTCCCTTTAATCCCATGATATACACAAAGGAGTTAAGGTATGATGATGTCTGTTCAAAACAGTGTTGATATATAATTCCTATGACATGCCTGTTAGTAATTCTTATGCATCAGTATTAGATGGACACACTCTAGGTTTCCAGGTTATCACATATGCACTTGTTACAACCAATACCAACAAATATATCAAATTCTTAAAACTATTTGCGAAGAAGTCTTTGTAATTGGTGATGTATTTGATACTTGTATTGAAAGAGACAAAACTGAGTAAAAGGCAGTGTCCAAGACTATAGAACTGTGGATGCTGGTTTTTACCATAATTTAGATTTGAGGGCTGAATAAAGTAAATGAAAGAGATAAAGAAAATTTGGTTTTGGAGATGATATTCTGCTGTGAAGAAGTAAATTTGAGTGTCATTAGTATAAAAATTATGATGAAACTTACATGAATTAAATAAGAAACCTAAGGATGACATAAGACATAAAAGAATGAGACTTTAAACCAAAACTTGTGGTACCTCAACAGACACTTAAAAAATTATAGTTAGAGTGGTTTGAAAAGAAATGTGGGTGATCTGTCATTGATGCCAAATGAGTAGAGCATTTAAAAAGGATAGAGTGGTCTGTAGTGTCAAAAACTCCAAATAGATCAAGAAGTATTAGATTAGTAATGGTCTCTATAGAATGTCTCAGAATAAATTCCACATTGCAGAGATTCTGGAAGAGTTGTATGTACTAAGAATTTGTATACAATTCTTCCAAGAAAGTTTAAGGCAAGAGGACGTTTTATATATAGGCTTTAGTGGGAATTGGAGGCTGGGTCAAGCACGAGTGGTAATTACATGCTTGGTGATCTTAATTGGCTCACCACCTGCTTATGGGGCTGCAACATACTGTGGCTTTCAGTGTTTAAACATATTATACATTCCCAGAACAGAACATCCAGCACTTTCCCGGATTTGAGACTTTTCTTACCCTCCTTTTCCTAGTAGGAAGTGGAAGAATAAGCAATACAATATTTATGGCAATTTTATTTCTTTAAAATAAAGTAAAACCTAGACTGTGAGCTCTCCGGAGCAGGACCCTCTTCCTCCTGTACTATATTTGTTTCGTTTTGTTATGTTTTGTATTTTATCACAAATCTTTGTCATTGTATACCCCTATCACTGTACCCAGCGCTACTGAATTTGGCGGCGCTATACAAATAAATGATAATATTTATCATAATAAAACATATTATCAAGCAATTTAATACATTTTGCATTGTTTCTAAAGAAATTGATCTAGGCCTAGCCTCATATATTATATTTCTTCCAGGTTTGATGCCATATATTGATTTGCTGAGTACTTCAGCAAAGTAGTAGCATACACATTCTATGGTGACTTTAAAAGATACTTGGTATTTTAAAGATCCCACAGACAAGTGTGGACTGAATTATTTTAAGAGATGGTTGGGGAACTTTCGGGTGGGTGACACATTTTGCTGCATTATTGTCTGCTGCTCCAACCTTCAACATATATTGCAAAGAATTGGAAGCCCTTCATCTCTCAACACAATTGCTATTTTTAAGACTTGAGATTTCTGCATTATACTGGAAAATATTTAAGATGATGGCCTTCTACCTATTCCCCTGGAAGAGTACATTTGGATTTTGTTGTTATATAGTACCTGAAGTGAACTACATCTTTTCATCAGATATTACTATAATCACCTGCTACTGGGATATGTCTCTTCTTTCCATGGACACCACTAATTACATTTCTTTCATACAGGTTGTGAACCATTACTCCTGGGAATTACTCTTCTTTACCACTAGGAGGAGGCAAATATTCATAAACCCTAAGAGCTTTATAAAAACCCTGTTACCTTACTAGAGACCAGTATTGTATTTCCCTCTGCTGGAGGTAGGTGAAGAAGGAAGGTGCTCCAGATGTTCTTCTGTGAGAGGGTTCTTGGACTGATTTGAGGCCCATTTTCACCTAAGAGTGCTGCTGATTGACGAATGGATGTATTAGGGATGTGGCAAAATTACACCTTAGGAAAGTTAATCATATGCCTGGCACAGGTGTCGCAAGACCCTGTCATTTGCCTCTTCCTGTTGAGTCGTCGGTATGCTCCTATTCCATATCCTCTGCTTTAATGTTTCAGAAATGGTTTGATTCCATCTTATCTTCCAGTAGTTGGGTGCCTATGGGAAAGTACTTTTTTCTTTTTTATTATTCTGACACTCATATAAGCCAGTTGGGCTATTTAGTTTGTACATCTTTTTACTCTGTAGCCTATGGACAATATTAATTATATATGTTTAATTCTTGGCTCCTTTTATTATTAAGGCTGTATTCAATTATAGCCAATTGGGATAGTGCACACAGGGTTGTTTGGTGCACTTTTAGTCCATTTAATCACGTCATTTACACTTGCGTTCCCTTTTTCAGCATCAGCGCACTATTAGGTTATTCTTATTTTTTATATCAGATTAGTGCTCTATGGCCATGCTTTTTTTGTTAATACTTCTTGGGGGGGGGGGGGTCACTTGCTTCAAGAGCTCTTCTTTGGGGAATATAGCCTTATAATTGGTGTTCTACTTTTTGGTATCTGAATACTCTCCTACTAATGTGAAATGTATATATTGTAAACATACTTGATGTACTGCCTTCAGCTCAGATGTGCAATCCTTGTTTAAATGTTGTTATGCATTCTAAACAGACTGATGTTACTCTTGCTTTTAACAGTATCTGCCCTCCTACTGTTTGTTCTACACGGGGGAGTTCTACAGACTTTCCACTGTATCTGAAATTGCCTCCTTCAACTAAGTGTAAAAGATCATTTCTTAATTTCCCTTCTACTAGCTCTAAGCCTGTATTAGATACTGTTCCAGATCCTGGTTCAGTTGATTCATCCATAGAGGGTGAGTTTATATCTGATGATCAGGAGTCTATTTCTGATTTTGGTTTATCTTATGTTTACGGTGGATCATATTTGTTCTCTTTTGAAAAAGGTATTATATACTTTAGGCTTTCGGGATCCTAATGTATCTGAACATAAGTCTGTTAAAGGGACAGTCTACACCAGAATTTGCATTGTTTAAAAAGATAGATAATCCCTTAATTACCCGTTCCCCAGTTTTACATAACCAAGAAAGTTATATTAATATACTTTTTACCTTTGTGATTACCTTGTATCCAAGCCTCTGCAGACTGCCTCCTTATCTCAGTGCTTTTGACAGACATGCAGTTTAGCCAATCAGTGCACACTCTTAAATAACTCCACAGGAGTGAGCACAATGTTATCTATATGACACACATGTCTAACTGTGAAAAACTTTCAAAATGCTCTGAGCTAAGAGACGGTTTTCAACGGTTTAGAAATCAGTTTGAGCCTAGCAAGGTTTAGCATTTCAAAAATGCCTCCAAGGGAACAAAGCAAATTTGATGATAAAAGTAAATTGGAAAGTTGTTTAAAATTGCATGCCCTATCTGAATCATGCAAGTTTTAATTTTGACTAGACTGTCCCTTTTAATTGTTTGGATTTGTTTTTTAAACCTTGTGCTAAGTCTTTAGATGTTTTTCCTGCACCTAATGCTGTTGAGATAGTTTCAAAGGATTTCTCTAAGCCTGGCAGCCCTTTTAATCCTTCAACTAGGTTTAAGAAGATGTATCCTTTGCCAGCCTCTAATATTGAGCTTTAGGAGACAGTTACTAAAGTAGACAGGGCTATTTCTACTTTGGGTAGGCATACTAACATTCCTTTGGAAGACCGTTCTTCATTAAAGGATCTTATGGATAGGAAATTGGAATCTTTTAATAGGAGGGCTTTTCAGTAATCAGTATTTATTTTTAGGCATGCTGTTAGCGTTGCCTGTGTGGTTACGACTTCTTCTGTTTGGCTGCAGCTTCTTCTGTTTGGCTGTATAATCTTTCGGAACAGTTTTCAGATGATTCTGCTAGTAAATAGATTTTTTAACTTTTTAGGTCTGCTGAAATCTGCCAATGCTTTCATTTGCAATGCTGTTATGGATATAATTAAGATTTCTAAGGGTATGTCATTAGCAGTCTTTTCTAAAAGGGCTTTGTGGTTAAAGTTCTGGTCAGCTGATATGTTTTCTAAATCCAGGCTTTTATCTCTCTCTTTTCAGGAAAAAATGTTGTTTGGTTCTGGTTTAGATTCTATTTTTAATATAACTGAAGGTAAGGTAGCTTTTCTTCCCCAAGACAAGAAGTCTAAGGGTAAATTTAAAGCTCCTAGTCAGTTTTGCTCCTTTTGCCAGAACAAGGAGCATTAATTGTCTCAGAAACAAGGAGCTTGCAGTTCTACATGGAAGCCAAGTTCAAATTGGAACAGATCTAAGCAGTCTAAAAGACCTTCTCCCTCATCCAAATCAGCATGAAGGCTCGGCCCCCATCCAGATATTCGGGTAGGGGGGCAAGTTATGCCTTTTTCAAAAGGGTGTAGTTCCAGTCAGTTCAGGATCCTTGGGTTTCCGAAATTTAATCTCTCTTCGTTACCAAGTTGGTTTCAGTGTAAGGACTCCCAGAGGAAGGTTTCTTCTTTCTCATGTTCCAAAGCACATTTAAAAGCAAAAGCCTTTTTCCAGTCTGTTCTTGTTCTGGAATCCATGGGAGTTATTGTTCCAGTTCCAATTTAACAAGCAACAAGGATTGGGTTTCTATTCAAATATCTTCATTGTTCCAAAGAAGTAAGTGAATTTCAGACCAGCTTTGGATTTAAAAGCTCTGGACACGTTTCTTAGAGTTCCTAATTTCAAGATGGAAGCTATTTGGACTAAAATGCTTTTTGTGCAGCAAGGTTAGTTTATGTCCACCATAGATTTAGAGGCTGCTGTTGAGAAGGAAGGTCCGGAAGGGATTCTTACCATGGAAGGATGTGGCTACTGCATCTAAGTGTTCAAGGGAGACTTAGTTGGCAGCCATGCCGTCAGAAGAAGCGGGTTGCTGTTTCTCACATTCAAGTAATGAAGCATCAGGGATGGAGTCCATGGTGAAGCAGCTGCTTACTAGATAGGTAGATCTTCCTGCGCTAAAGGCCAAAGTACTGACACTAGAGCTAAATCAATAGGGTGATTCTTTTTAATGAGACTAAATTTAATTATATTGAATTAGATTAAAAGATAGAGTCAATATAGTAACATATGACAACAGGTTAAAAGGCTCTTAAAAAAACACAATACATTCAAATTAAAATCATTGGTTAGTATACACAGTGAAGGTTTAGGAGCTGGGACCTAGCTTCAAGTTGGTGGCTGCACATATATGCCTCTTGTCATTGGCTTACCAATATGTATAGCTAGCTCCCAGTACTTATTTGCTGCTCCTACAATATAGGATACATAGAGAATAAAGCAAAATTGATAATAAAAGTGGAAAGTTGTTAAAAATTGTATGCTGTATCTGAATTATGAATACAATATTTTGTGTTTCTAGTCCCCTTAAGCTTCGTCAAAAAATGCTGTGTCCATCTATAACCATATGTATAAAAAGAGAAGATTTCTCCCTTGCACACAATACCCGATAAACAATACGTTTTCATAGCAATGTGCTGTCTCAAGTGGGGAAAGAGCTGTAAGCGTAGTAAGTTCTGCAGTCTGATGTGCGCTCTTGCCATGTGGTGGCTATACACAATATTAGCATTAGTTGCTTACCCCTGGGTATGTGACTCATCTGGTCTCTGGGAGTAGGAACATCAAGATCTGTAATCAGGTCGATCACTGCTTGTCAGATGTCATACTCACTCCTGTGAGTTTACCAAATGCGTTCCTTCTGGTAGAAACACCAACGTCTCCCTCTTCAAACGTCACAGGGGTGTGTATCGCCTCTTCACTTGCCATTGGGCAGCAACAATCCAGTGCGGGCTTACACAGGGATAGGGGAAAAAAGAGGGCATACCCTTAAACAGGTGCTTCATGATAGAGAAATACCTGTTACACTATGCAAGCGTAACTCTAGGGGGCGCTAGAAGAAATATATAAAACAATCTGTAGGATAATACTGAAGTATAGTAAAAACAATAAAAACTTAAAAATAATATAAAATGATCAGATAATAATGTATAAAGACAAAATAATAATGACAATTACAGAAAAAATGAGACATGGACTCTCATCGAATGTGATGTGATGAGATCAATATAAACAGAAAATGCAGCTTAAAACAATATATAACAAATAAATAGTATTAAGTCTCTAATAAGTTCTTATCTGTATATGATATTGATGCTCAGACAGTCCCAAGATTAGGAGGGCACTTCAGAGGTTTATTAGTCCTCCTGGGTAGCACATATATAAGATTCTCCCTTAGATCCAGAAGTCAGCTCCTTGTCACAAAACCAGTCTGGGTAAATACTCTCTCTGTGCAAAGAAAATCACAAAGACAAGGGCGCCTCCTCGTGTGATATAGTTTGGACAAATGTAAAAATAGGTGAATACAGATTTTATACTCACAAGTAAAGCAGCACTCTGTTGTGCTTATAGAGGCAGACTGGGAGTTCACAGTGTCCCAGTTCACTGACCAAGGCAGTGCAACAAATCACTCCAGGGTAGATTTCAATCAAGCTCAGGCTCTCAGCAAAGAGTTAAAATACCATAGTCTAATGGTGCAGTAAAATACAATATAAAATGTCACAAATGTGACCGTAACAATGGATAAACAAGCAACTAGTTTCTCAGATCTCTGTCTGTTTCCTCAGGCTTCTATCCAAAGACTGAGAGCTCTGGCTTATAAATGCTAAATGACCACTCTAAGAGTGAAACATAACCACACCTATTCAGGTGTGGAAGTGAACCTGCCTCATCAGGTGTGTGAGTGCACACCTGTTTCAATCAGACCATAGTTAGAATACAATGATTAAAACCATTTCCAAATAATTCACATTATACTAAAAAACAAACAAGTACTGTACAAATTGGTTAATAAAGGATGTAAAAAACAACAACCATAGCCAAACATTATCTTATGGTGGATATCATGTCAGAATCATATGTTATAGGATATTATTATGGTAGTCTAAAATAGTAACATTAAAAAATTGTTCCCCACCCTTTTTTTTTTTTTTTTTTTTTTTTTTTTTTATATATATAATAATATATATACACACATACATATATAAAAAATACATGATATTCTAATTCTTGGTGTTCATACCAAATGTCTTAGTATGTTGTCAGTTAGTCTAAATAAGTTAAAGTTTTATTAAAGCACCTATTGATGTTAACAGCCTTTGGTCAAATATGTATAAGCAAGATTTTCTATAGGAGAGAGCCCTTTAAATTATGCAGGCCTTATTGAATATATATATATATATATACATATACACACGTACACATACATATCCACATCTACATATATATATCCATACACACACATATACATACACATACATACATATTTTAAGTCTAATGCACCTGGTGTTCCCAGGCAGTCTCCCATCCAGGTACTGACCAGGCCTGGCCCTGCTTAGCTTCCAAGATGAAACGGGATCAGGTACATTCAGTGAAGTGTGGTAATATCTTAAGCTAAGTGATATGAAATGTATGTCTTAAGCATTAGTAAGTGTACTTAGTGAATATCTATTAACCTACTCTAATGTGTAAAAACGGGGTTGTAATACATTATGTTCAATATACAAAAATAAGATGGTATAGAAATACAGTAGTAACAATATTGTTTAATGTGTTGGAGATAATGTTGAGGTGTATATTGTGAGTGCAGACTTAACTAAAATGATACAATAAAAATAAAAATGTTCAGTGAACAGTGTATATGTTTTCTAATGTGCAGCATATATATTCATAAATCCATAATAGTATGGGTGTATTACATGTATTAAACCGGTATATCCTATGTTGGTATAACATACCCATATCTTGAAGTGGTATATATAGATATACATACATGAACACACATATACGTATATACACACACACACACACATATATATATATATATACATACATACACATATATATATATATATATATATATACATACACACATATCTACATATATACATATATATAAATATATATACATACACATACATACACACATACGTACACACACACATATATATACATATACACATATATACACCCACACATACACATCGCATGTGCCCTAAATGATTGTGTTATATACCAATCATGACTATAATGTGATCAACCTTATGTGATGTATGATACATACATGTGTGCTGTGATATATAAAAGTGAAGAAGAATAAATGTATGACTATAAAGTCAATATGTGTAATATATAATATAAATTTGTACTGTGATATACAAAGAGGAGAAAAATACCTATAAAGTCAATATATACACCTCTGATAATACCTGTGTAATATTAAATAGCTATAGTGTTGCATGGAGATAAAAAAAAAAATGATGACCTGATAATCCACAGCAAGATGTACAAAAATATTATATTCAAAAAGCAGACATATCTATGTTCTCATTCAATCCTGTGGGAAAGAGAGTACCAAATGTATAGATCCAGTAGGTTTCCCTTTGACATAACTTTTTGAACCTATTAGCCCAGAGACAGAACTTTTTTTCACTTTCTGCGATGAGATTTTTTTAGTGAAAATGTTTCTGCAGGTCATCTTTAAATTAAATTAAATTAAATTTTAAATTAGGCAGTTACACTAAAGCACTAGCTCAATTGCAACATGTTAGTTAAATGGAGAATAAAGCAATATTTAAAGTTTTATAATAGTGTGTAGTAGTTGAAAATTGCATTGCAAATTAGCTGCAGACATAGTCCAACATAGAAGTAGTAATACAAAAGGTGCATTGCTCATACAAATGTCTTACATTCAGAATAAAACAGCTTTGCAGACTGTGAAAGGCTAGGGGACCGGCTTGAAACAATCTCTGAGAGCCAGTCAATCAATGCACTACTGCTTTGCAGCGCTACTGCATATTTCACTGTTCACTTAAAACAGCACTTTGCTCTGTATGAACTGTGATAAGGAAAACTTACACAGAGTGCAGCCACAGAACAGCTCTGTTTGAAGGGAACAGTCTAATGTGGAGCAGCGCTGAAAAGTTAAATCGCTAACAATTCCTGCATGTATCATGTTCTTTCTGCAGACATACTGCATTTTCTGCAATGGCATCTCAGATCACTGTATGTTCTGCCTTGGGGCCTATTAGTTCCTTGCTTGTATTGTATTCTCTCTAGAGGGGTTATGCAAAATTGACATTTGGTACCACAATGATGTTGAACATGATGTCTTGATACACTATGTTTGAGTGAACCTTTCTCTATGTTTCTAAAGTGTTCTCCCCATCTGCTTCTGACTTTCCTTATGGTTCTACCTAGGTATTGCATCCCACATTTACAGGTTAATAGGTATATGACATAATTAGAGCTACAATCTAATCTATCCTTAAGTTCATATGTACATCCTGTGATAGAAGAAGTGACACTAGTTGCCCCATGCGTGACATATTTACACATGTTGCATCTTTTAATTCTACATTTAAAAGCTCCTTTTTGTTGGTGTCTATTTTTGGACAGACCTCCTATTCCTGATGTTCTTTTGGACATTATGATTTTTCTGGGGGCTATTTTCTGTTTAATGGTTGGGGCTCTCCTAAATGTAATGTTAGGGGAATCATCCAAAATCCCTTTTAAAATCCGATCTTTTTTTAAGAAGGTACCAGTGTTTCTTAATTATGTTTGTAATGGCTTTATAGTTGGAGTTATAGTTATTAATAAATGTAGTCTTCTTTTTGTTACTATTACATCTATTTAACCCATTATAAGGTAGCGGATTAAGAATTTCATTTCTATTTAGTTCTCTTGCCCTTCGGTAACCTTCTTCTAAGAGCATTGGAGGGTACCCTTTTTCAAGAAATCTATTTTTTAAGATAAGGGATTGCTCATCATATGTCTCTAATAATGTGCAATTACGCCTAATCCATCTAAACTGACTAAATGGAATATTTTCCTTCCAACTCTTTAGATGGTTACTTTGATAGTCTAAAAAGTTATTGCTATCTACTAATTTAAAGAAGGTTTTGGATTGAACCCTATTATTTATATCCCAAGTGAGCACTATATCAAGATATTCAATTTCTTCCAAATGTATTTTGTGAGTGAAAGTTAGACCAAAATCATTAGTATCAAGTTTAAAAGCAAATTCTCTAGCTGAATCTAATGACCCATTCCAAATGATGATTAGATCATCTATGTATCTACCATAGAAGACCAGGTTCTCATCCCAGCTTCCACCGTTGATATAAATATCTTCAAAACAACCCATTACCAAATTAGCGAAGCTGGGAGCGAACCTGGTCCCCATGGCAGTACCCTTGGTCTGTATATAATAATTATCTTGATATTTAAAATAGTTATGTTTTAATATAAATCCAATTAGCTTCAATATATATTCTTTCTGAATATCTGGCATATAAAAATCTTCATGTAGATATTCAGAAACACATTTTAACCCTATTTCATGTGATATATTGGAATATAGTGCGTTGACATCGCATGTCATCCATAGGTATTTACTTTTTCTTTTAATATTAGAAAGTTTATGAAGTAAGTCTGTGGTGTCCTCAATGTATGAGGGAAGTTGTCTAACATATTTTTGCAGAAAAAAATCCACATATGCTGATAGATGATCTGTGATACTATTCATACCTGCTATTATAGGTCTACCTGGTGGTGTTTGTAGATTTTTGTGGATTTTGGGTAGGTGGTAAAAATATGGAATACTGGGATTTTTTGGTGCTAAATATTGTTTTTCTTTCAAGGTCAAGATACCTTCTTCAAATCCAAATTGAATAATAGAATTTAATTTCTTAGTGAACAGAAGTGTAGGGTCTGTATGTGTGCGTATATATATATATATATATATGTGTGTATGTATATATATATATGTATGTATATATATGTGTGTGTGTGTATATACGTATATGTGTGTTCATGTATGTATATCTATATATACCACTTCAAGATATGGGTTTGTTATACCAACATAGGATATACCGGTTTAATACATGTAATACACCCATACTATTATGGATTTATGAATATATATGCTGCACATTAGAAAACATATACACTGTTCACTGAACATTTTTATTTTTATTGTATCATTTTAGTTAAGTCTGCACTCACAATATACACCTCAACATTATCTCCAACACATTAAACAATATTGTTACTACTGTATTTCTATACCATCTTATTTTTGTATATTGAACATAATGTATTACAATCCCGTTTTTACACATTAGAGTAGGTTAATAGATATTCACTAAGTACACTTACTAATGCTTAAGACATACATTTCATATCACTTAGCTTAAGATATTACCACACTTCACTGAATGTACCTGATCCCGTTTCATCTTGGAAGCTAAGCAGGGCCAGGCCTGGTCAGTACCTGGATGGGAGACTGCCTGGGAACACCAGGTGCATTAGACTTAAAATATGTATGTATGTGTATGTATATGTGTGTGTATGGATATATATATATGTAGATGTGGATATGTGTATATATATATATATGTGTATATATATATATATGTGTATATATATATATATATATATATATATATATTCAATAAGGCCTGCATAATTTAAAGGGCTCTCTCCTATAGAAAATCTTGCTTATACATATTTGACCAATGGCTGTTAACATCAATAGGTGCTTTAATAAAACTTTAACTTATTTAGACTAACTGACAACATACTAAGACATTTGGTATGAACACCAAGAATTAGAATATCATGTATTTTTATATATGTATGTGTGTATATATATTATTATATAAAATAAATAAAAAAAAGGGTGGGGAACAATTTTTTAATGTTACTATTTTAGAATACCATAATAATATCCTATAACATATGATGCTGACATGATATCCACCATAAGATAATGTTTGGCTATGGTTGTTGTTTTTTACATCCTTTATTAACCAATTTGTACAGTACTTGTTTGTTTTTTAGTATAATGTGAATTATTTGGAAATGGTTTTAATCATTGTATTCTAACTATGGTCTGATTGAAACAGGTGTGCACTCACACACCTGATGAGGCAGGTTCACTTCCACACCTGAATAGGTGTGGTTATGTTTCACTCTTAGAGTGGTCATTTAGCATTTATAAGCCAGAGCTCTCAGTCTTTGGATAGAAGCCTGAGGAAACAGACAGAGATCTGAGAAACTAGTTGCTTGTTTATCCATTGTTACGGTCACATTTGTGACATTTTATATTGTATTTTACTGCACCATTAAACTATGGTATTTTAACTCTTTGCTGAGAGCCTTAGCTTGATTGAAATCTACCCTGGAGTGATTTGTTGCACTGCCTTGGTCAGTGAACTGGGACACTGTGAACTCCCAGTCTGCCTCTATAAGCACAACAGAGTGCTGCTTTACTTGTGAGTATAAAATCTGTATTCACCTATTTTCACATTTGTCCAAACTATATCACACGAAGAGGCGCCCTTGTCTTTGTGATTTTCTTTGCACAGAGAGAGTATGCTTCATGATAGAGTAGGTCAGTAGTGCATTGCAGGTTAAAGGAAGGGAAGCGGCGCACCAGCTTGATAAAACTTTAAATATTTCTTCCAATATTGTTAAAAAGTTCATACACAAAAGGATTGCAAAGATTAAAGGAGTCAGCAACCCAGCTGACGCGTTTTGGCTGTACACCGTTGTCAAAGCTGATGGAGTTCAGGGAAAACGCCCCGCCTCTTAGAAGTGAGAGATGACTCCTATTGGTAGAATGAGGACCCTCTCTATACAGGTCCATCTGAAGGTTTCGTCACTTATTGTGCAGTTGGGCAAAATGCTGTACCAAGGGAGTACTGGCGTGTCCAATTCTTATACTGGAGAGATGCTCCCTTATCCTGGATCTGGCCTCACGGGTTGTCATGCCTGTGTATTGCTTTTCACATTCTATGCAGGTAATGAAGTAAATTATAAAGGTGGAGCTACAATGTAAACACAAATTCTTTGTGTAAGTGAAGTCTATTTTGTTGCATAAGCGTTTGGCGAATGCGCAAAATGTGCAATCTTTTTGTCAGGCCTTGGTTAAGAACAGGCCTGTGTTTAAGCCCGTTACTCCTCCCTGGATTATTAACCTTGTTCTTAGAGTTTTACAGCGGGCTCTGTTTAAACCTATGCAATCCTTATATATTAAGATGTTATCTTGGGTTTTGTTTCTTGTTGCTATTTCTTCTGCTCAGAGAGTTTCTGAACTCTCGGCTCTGCAGTTTGATTCTCCTTATCTTATTTTTCATTCTGACAAGATGGTTCTACGTACTAAATTAGGTTTCCTACCTATGGTTGTTTCAAACCATAATATTAATCAGGAGATCGTGGTTCCTTCCTTGTGTCCTAATCTTTCTTCTTCTAAGGAGCGTTTGTTGCACAACCTAGATGTTGTGTGTGCATTGAAGTTTTATCTTCAGGCGACTAAGGACTTTCGTCAGTCTTCTGCTTTGTTTGTTTGTTTTTCTGGGAAGCGCAAGGGTCAGAAAGCTACGGCTACTTCTCTTTGGCTAAGGAGTATTATTTGTTTGGCCTATTAGACTGCTGGACAGCAACCTTCTGACAGAATCACTGCTTATTCTACGAGGGCTGTTTCTTCTTTCTGGCCATTTAAAAATGAAGCTTCTGTGGAACAGATTTGCAAGGCTGCAACTTGGTCCTCTTTGCATACTTTTTCAAAGTTTTATAAATTTGATACTTTTTCCTCTGCTGAGGCTTCTTTTGGGAGAAGGGTTCTTCAGGCAGTGGTGCTTTCTGTTTAGGTCTACCTGTCTTGTCCCTCCCTTATCATCTGTGTCCACTAGCTTGGGTATTGATTCCCACTAGTAATTGATGATTCCGTGGACTCACCATATCTTAGGAAAGAAAACATAATTTATGCTTACCTGATAAATGTATTTATTTCCGGATAGGGTGAGTCCACGTCCCACCCTTTATTTAGGACAGCTATTTTGTTCTAAAACCTCAGGCACCACTACACTTTTGTGTTATCTTCTTTTTCCATTTTTCCTTCGGCTGAATGACTGGGGATTATGAATAAGGGAAGTGACATATATAGCAGCTTTGCTGTACTGCTCTTTGCCTCCTCCTGCTGGCCAGGAGTGATATTCCCACTAGTAATTGATGATTCAGTGGACTTACCATATCTGGAAATAAATAAATTTTTCAGATAATCATAAATTATGTTTTCCCTGAACTCCATCAGGTTTGACAACGGTGTATAGCCGAAACGTGTCGGCTCGGTTGCTGACTCCTTTTATCTTTGAAATCCTTTTGTGTATGAACTTTTAAAAGATATTATAATAAAGATTTAAAGTTTTATCAAGCTGGCGCTTCGCTTCCCTTCCTTTCACCATCTATAACCATAGGCACCTTTGTTGCTAAATATATTATGAATATATATGTATGCAATACCTTATTTTGTTTTGTAGATAAAGATGTCTTTAATCTATTTTACTATCTACAGGACTCAATTGCAGTCATATGTATCTCTTGTATTGCAGTGGTAATGCTATATGCTTACTTTTTTATTTTTTTTATTTTTATTAAGGTTATAAATAAATATAACAAATAAGATATATCCATTTACAATGACAATACCAAATCAGAGAACATACAAACATCACAGGTGGCATACATGCGAGTGATAACCTTAGGCCTCAGAAGTTGTAGCTACAGTATACACATAATGTTCACATTACTGCAATGTACCACACCTATATGAACAATAAGCTCAAAAAGGGGAAAATTGTTGCATGGACAGTATCTTGTATATATGACTCGAATATACAACATGGGAAGAATGAATAAAACATAGAACCTGGGGGGCGGAGCCTGTTCTCAGTGCGGTAGGACCTGTCTGTGTGAAGCTCCTTGCTACCAGATAGATTTTGTATAATTATTTTAACAGAAAATCTACACTATTTTTATTCTCCAAGTGCTCATCTGTAACACCGAGATCCGACTGATGATACGAGTGGCTATCCCAACTGCGTCTTTACCTATGCTCTTCAAGACAGCTGTGAGACACAAAACTCCTCTGGCCTAGCAGCCATTTTACAACTACTACGCTTAAGAAAAGTGCGGATCTCACTACCCAAAGTCTGTGTGAGTCGTGATTCATAGGTCTGGGGCTGCTGCACAATTACCCTCCCCCCCAAACTCTGGGGTTAAGCAATCCTGTAACAGGATTATTCCTAAACACTAAAACATAATTTGGGACTTTGCTACCTGGCAGTCCGCCTATTACTTATTTCAAAATGGAGGGTCTCTGTAGATGGGAGTTGTCAGTGACTCGGCTCCTTGAGGAACATTTTCGGATTCTTGAACAAGTGTTATGTGCTATCCTGATGACTGCCCAAAACAGCAATCGGGTAAGTTTGGAACACACAAGTTTGACCATAAAGGGTGATCCTATACCGTACAAGATGGAGACTGATATATTGGAGGTCCCCGTTTCCTACCCGCAGAGAAAACTAACCCCCACATTCCCAAAGGAATCTGCCTTTGCAACACCCCCAGATGAGAAGACATATGACTGTGGGAGAATGGCCAGAACCTGCAAGACCCGACACCACATGGGAGTGGAATTTGCAGAAAGCAAAGTCAGAGGTAAAGATTAAATCTGGGCCTGCTGCGGAGAGGGCCGGTCATCAATCTACCTGTAAAACAATACTGGCTGTTGCTCTAAAAAGGAAAACCGATCTTGCTACTCTTCTACATGTGAAAATCCTGGCCGGGATATTTGACCATGGTAGCCCACTTGATCTGCACAGAGATCCAAGGGATGATGCCTTATCTCTACACCATAAGGCAGAAGCATTGAAGTGGCGATCAGCTGGATCAGGGTGACTTTGGTCATTAATGGCCCTGCTGTTATCCGGAACAATGCAGAGAGGGTTTGTTCATACTGAGCAGCTACACCTCCGTATGGGCATCGGGTGAGATCTGAATCAACAGCTTCCTAACTTTATGTCATAACTAGAGAAGGCTTTTGGCTAGGGGCCCCCACAAACTGGACTATTGGGTATTACAAATAGGTATGGAGTCTGAACGGATAGATGGAGGTTGTTGATTCCCGGTAACTCTAAACTCCTGACGGATAAGAAAGTTAGAATTCTATACATATGTCGGGAGGTATGTGTGTGCTTCAAGAGACTTCCATAATTTGGACAATTCCAGGACATTTTTCTTTTATTACAGTCTAGTTATGTGTGTCGCTTGTTACTATAATGCCCCATAGTATCCTTAATGAGCAGATATAGGCTAATCCTCATGATACTATTACCCCTTTGTACACTATTTTGTAGGAGAAGAGGTTATCGCGGATTGGTGGGTTGGGGCGTTATGCACTGCTCTTAATAAATAAAATAAAAAATAGAAATTGTATATTTCACACATTGGCATTCTCCTGATTTAGTAGATTGAGCCCCTACATACTCCATAGCTCATTCTCCTACTACTATAATAGATCCATAATAACACGGGGCCCTGTGCATATGGGAAATTTAATGCTGAGCTCCCCTGGGAGACATAGTTCACTCCATACACTAGGACTAAGATTAGCTCCACTTGTACCATTGGAAAAGAGGTGTACATGTAAGCTACTAGGGGTTAACTCTTTGAAATGAGGCACAATGACAGTATACTGATATCCTGACACCATTGGACATGATATCTTTAATACAATATAAGCTTAAGTGTTTTATGTCCATTTTTACTTTCTCTTGTTCTATAGTCCAGGTTATTTTTGTTTAGGCTCTAGTTATAATTATACAATATGTGTGATGTTTGCAACGTTTAAGGTTTATGCACTTCTATATATTTAGCTATTCCTAAGCCCCCTTTCATGCTATTAGCGGTGTGCAGGTGCCTAATTCTCTAGCCATAGCGAATGTATGTTTGAGAATAATGAGACACAGTCTTACAGAGTTGACACCGTACTATACGTGCTATATCGCACATAAGTCCATTACTATAAACTCACTTATTTTGTTATGGTTATAATCTTTGCAAGGTTTGTTAATATACTGCTTTAAATATGTTCTCTCTTTGGGGTTATCTATCTACTAATACCTTAACCTTATCCTGTCAGTGGCCGGATGATTCGTTATAAGAAATTATTACACTTGATGATGCGCTCTTCTTTATCACTATGATCAGCGTAATTTTAGTTCATATTTTCCTGGTGGAGGTCCAACATCATATCATTACACCAATGCAGGACCCCTTTGAGGTTCTATTACCATTATTATCTTTAGCCATCTAGTTGAACCATTCCTCCAAGTGACCATACAGAGATAGTACAATGCTGGCCTTTCTGTTAACATCATAACTAACCAGGGCAATTAACTGTACCTTCCCTCCCTATTAACTAGCCCATGGACCCTACAAATTGTTTTAGTCTCTGTCTAACATTTTAATCAATACCCTGACTCTTTCTCTTAAGAGCATATATAACAGTCATTGCCATTACCTTTTGAATAGCACCGCACTACCTAGGGGTTTGCTATGTATATGGCACATAATATGGCTGTCTTCTGGGTATTCGTTACAATGTCATCGGCCGGTTCACTTGTTTAATGGATTATCCTTCGATGCCTCCATAACTCATACATTCTCCCACTGATATTGATATTCTAAGCCTGGGTGGATAAGCTGCATACATCATCTGTATTTTTTCACCGTTTTAGTTAATAGGTCCCACAAGCTAATAGTTTTTAATTGGGGTGCAAAAGTGACACATTTTGTTATTTTATCTCTTCCCCTGAAATTCCCCACTCTGTCTTAAATTCTTGTCTAGGGCGCCCATGAGAGTCCTCTATTTATCATTGATGGAATTCACTTTATTTGTCTTTACATAATATTTTAAGGGGACACTTCTAAGTTAAAAATCTGAGGTTGATTTTCTATTTGTATAGCTAGACAAATATTTGTATTAGTTATTTTGATATTTAATATGTAAATTTTGCTGTGTATTTAATTTGCTTTCAAAACTGTGATATTATCTATTTATAACCTCAAAAAAAAACATAGAAACTGTAAAGGTTATAAAGAAATATAGCAAACTAGATATGTCCATTTGCAATGATAATACGCCATCAGAGCACATACAAATATCACAGGTGGCATATATGTGAGTAAAAACCGTAGGTCTCAGACATCGTAGCTATACACATCATTTTCACATTATTGGAATGTACTACACCTATATGAGTGAACAATAAGCTCAAAAGGCAAAAATTAAATGGACAGTATCTGGTATATAAGACTCGAATATAAAACTTGTGAAGAACATATAAAACCTAGAACCTGTAAAGGTGAAACCTCATTTCTTTCATGTAATTGGCAAGAGTCCATATATATATATACAATCCTACCAGGAGGGGCAAAGTTTCCCAAACTTTAAAATGCCTTTAAATATACCCCTCACCACACCCATAATTCTGTTTTACAAACTTTGTCTCCTATGGAGGTGGTGAAGTAAGTTTGTGCTTGATTTCTATGATTTCTTCTACGATAAGCGCTTCTAAGTATTTTGTAGCCCAATTCCTCATTGGCCGCAAGTCAACGATGGAAATTAAATTATCAGGTAAGCATAATTTATGATTTTCCCCATCCCCTGTTTTTAAAAAGATGTTTCCTGTTGCTGACTCTATTCGTGACTCCGTTGGGAACAGTGCCCAAGGTAGAGGGCACTATCTCTACTCTTGCCAAGAGAACTACTAATTCTATTGAAAATAGTTGTTCTTTCAAGGATCCCATGGATAAGAAGCTTGAGGATGTTTTTGAATAAAATGTACATTCATCAGGGATTACAGTGGCAGCCTGTTGCTAGTATTGCTACAGTTGCTGGGGCAGCATCTTATTGGTGCGATAACTTATCTAATCTAATCTTAGTAGAGACTACTATAGAGGAGATCCAAGACAGGATCAAGGCTCTCAAGCTAGCCAATACCATTTTTTGTGATGCCAACATGCAAGTTCTTAGGCTGGGAGTTAAGATTTCTGGTTTCCCTGTTTTAGCTCACAGAGCTCTGTTGTTAAAATCTTGGTTTGCAGATGTCACATCCAAGTCCAAGCTTGTATCTTTGCCTTATAGGGGTAAAACCTTGTTTGGTCTAGGTCTGGCTGAAATAATTTCTGTAATTACAGGTGGAAAGGGCTCTCTCCTACCTCAGGATAAAAAGAATAGACCTAATGGTCGCAAGAATTCTAATTTTTGTTCCTTTCGTAACTGTAAGGGACAAAAGTCTTCCTCCTCCTCTTCCAAGTCGGAACAATCCAAGTCTTCTTGGTGGTCTAGACAGCCTTAGAATAAAGGAAAGCAAGCCAAGAAGCCTTCCGCTGATTCTAAATCAGCATGAAGGGACTCTTTTTTTCGGCAGGCTTGGATACGCAATGTCCCAAATCCTTCAGCCGTAGACATAGTGTCCCACGGTTATAGAATAGAATTCAAATCTTGTCCTCCCAGGGGCTTATTCCAACTGTCAAGGTTAAATGCAGGTCAGAGAGAGTCATCCTTAAACTGTGTAAAGGACTTATCTTCCCTGGGAGTGATTGTTCCAGTTCCTCTAGAGGAACAGGGCCTAGGATTATATTCAAATCTATTTGTAGTTCCCAAAAAGGAGGGCATTTTCTGTCCCATACTGGACCTGAAGTGTCTCAATCAATTCCTCAGGGTTCCGTCCTTCAAAATGGAGACCATCCGTTCCATTCTTCCTTTAGTACAAGAGGGTCAGTTCATGACGACCATAGATCTGAAGGACGCGTATCTTAATGTTCCTATTGACAGGGATTATTACCAGTATCTGAGGTTTGCCTTTCTGGACAAACATTTCCAGTTGGTTCCCTTTCCTTTTGGCCTTGCTACAGCTCCCAGAATTTTCACAAAGGTTCTTGGAGCTCTTCTGGCAGTGGTCAGGTCTCAGGAAATTGCTGTGGTGCCTGTTATCAATTGTTATCAATTCTATGTTCCCACAGATGGAAAGTGAATCTGGGAAAGAGTTCCCTTGTACCAGATACATGGGTGTGTTTCTTAGGAACAATTATAGATTCCCTGTCTATGAAGATTTTTCTGACGGACGTCAGAAAATCCAAACATCATGCTTCGTGCCTTTCCCTCCAGTCTGCTATTTGTCCATCAGTGGCTCAATGCATAGAGGTGATTGGTCTGATGGTTGCCTCCATGGACATCATTCCTTTTGCTCGATTCCATCTGAGACCTCTGCAACTATGCATGCTCAGTCAATGGAATGGGGACCACTCAGATCTCTCGCAGAGGATAATTCTGGACTCCCTAACAAGTCTCTCTCTCGTGGTGGATTTCACAGGACCATCTGTCTCGGGGCACATGCTTCCTGAGGCCTTCCAGGGTGATTGTGACCACGGACGACAGCCTTTTAGGCTGGGGAGCAGTTTGGGGCTCCTTAAGAGCACAGAGCCTGTGGACTCCGGAGGAGTCTTCTCTTCCAATGAAATTCTTGGAGTTGAGAGCAATCTTTAATGCCTTCATAGCTTGGCCTCTATTAGCCTTAGTCCAGTTTATCAGATTCCAGATGGACAACATCACCTTGGTGGCTTACATCAACCACCAGGGAGGAACTCGGAGTTCATTAGCCATGAAGTAGGGGACTCGAATTCTCCAGTGGGCAGAGTCTCATGATTGCCATCTCTCTGCCATCCACATCCCAGGGGTGGACAACTGGGAGTCGGATTTTCTGAGCAGGCAGACCTTTCTCTCCACCCAGAGGTTTTTACAATGATAACTCTCAGGTGGGGGGTTCTGGAGTTGAATCTGATGGTGTCTCGTCAAAACGCCAAGTTTCCAAAGTACGGTTCAATGTCAAGATATCTTCAAGCTGTTCTGATAGACGCTCTGGCAGTTCCTTTGAACTTCAATCTATCATACCTGTTTCCTCCATTTGCTCTCCTTCCTCAAGTAATTGATCTTATCAAGCAGGATAGAGTGTCTGTGATTCTAATAGCTCCTGCATGGCCACGCAGGATCTGGTTCGCGGATCTGGTGACTATGTCATCTCTTCCACCTTGGAGGTTACCTTTGAGGAAAGAACTTCTGCTTCAGGGTCCCTTCCTTAATCCAAATCTGGATTCTCTGACGCTGATTGCTTGGAGATTGAACGCCTAGTTTTGGCTAGACGTGGCTTCTCTGAGAAAGTCATAGATACCATGCTTTAGGCTTGTAAACATAAGGTATGGCGTAAATACCTTCATTGATGTGATTCAAAGGGTTTCTCTTGGAACAGAGTAAGGGTTCCTTGAGTTTTGTCTTTTCTTCAGGAGGGCCTGGAGAAAGGTTTGTCAGTCAGTACTCTAAAGGGTCAGGTTTCTGCACTGTCTATTTTTTTGCATAAACGTCTGGCAGATCTGCCAGATGTTCAGGCCTTGGTCAGAATCAGGCCTGTGTAAACCTGTTGCTCCTCCTTGGAACCTTAATCTTGTTTTGCAGCAGGCTCCGTTTGAGCCGATGCATTCGGTTGATATTAAATTACTATCTTGGAAGAGTTTGTTTCTTATTGCTATTTCTTATGCTCGCAGAGTCTCCGAACTTTCGGCTCAGCAGTGTGATTCCTCTTACCTTGTTTTTCATGCTGATAAGGAGATCCACCGTACTAAGCTGTGTTTTCTCTCTAAGGTATTGTCTCATCGCAATATTAATCAGGAAATTGTTGTTCCCTCTTTATCCCAATCCTTCTTCCCAAAAGGAACGTCTTTTGCATAACTTGGATGTTGTGCGTGCTCTAAAATTTTACCTTCAAGCAACTAAAGATTTTCGGCAGACTTCTGCCATGTTCGTTGTATTCTCTGTTAAGCGTAGGGGTCAGAAGGCCACTTCTACCATTCTTTCTCTCTGGTTGAGAAGTATTATCCGTTTAGCTTATGAGACAGCTGGACAACAGCCTCCTGAGAGAATTACAGCTCATTCTACTAGAGCTGTTTCATCTTCCTGGGCTTTTAAAAATGAAGCTTCTATGGAGCAAATTTGCAAGGCGGCCACATGGTCCGTCCTCTATACATACCTTTTCTAAATTCTGTAAATTTGATACTTTTCCCTCGGCTGAGGCTTCTTTTGGGAGAAAAGTTCTTCAAGCGGTAGTGCCTTTTGGTTTAGGTCCGCCTGTTTTGTTCTTCCTCCCTTTCATTCTCTGTCCTCAAGCTTGGGTATTGGTTCCCACTAGTAATTGGAATTATTAGTGGACTATCCATGCCATAGGAAAGAAGACCAAATTTATGCTTACCTGATACATTTATTTATTTCCAGGCATACAGAATCCACGACTCGCCCTTATTTACATTCAGGAAGTCGTTTTTTTGTTAAAACCTCAGGCACCTCTATACCTTTGTCTTATCTTTTTCCATTTCCCTTCAGCCGAATGACTGGGGGTTATGGGTAAGGGAAGTGACACTTAACAGCTCTGCTGGGTGCTCTTTGCCTCCTCCTTTTGGCCAGGAGTGACTATAACACTAGTAATTGGAATGATTTGTGGACTCTCAATGCCTGGAAAGAAAGAAATGTATCAGGTAAGCATACATTTAGTTTTTTGTTAAAATGTTTTTATTGTTTTTTTTACATATTTTTGTTTTTAATATTTTTAATACAATCAGTTTATTACCATACATTGCCTTCTAGATGTAAATTACAAACAACAAAAAATAAAATAAACAATGCCTGTGATATCTTCTTAATCTTCTTATGTTTTGTAGTTATCTGGTATAATTGCATACAGGATATCAAGGTTATCCCTAGTTTCATTAACAGTAGTGGTGCTAGCAAACAATATAATCTGTACTTGAGTATATTTCTGTACACCATGGTCTCAGCAGTTTGAATATGTGTCTGTTGTCTAGCTTCATAATACATAATGTAAGGTCCCCACTGATCTAGAAATTGGTCTTTGGAATTTAAAAGAGTTGCAGTGGTACTATTCATATGATAATGATACTCAATCTGTTTCAGTATGTAATTCAGATCTGGCGGCTCTCTCCTCCAGTGTCTTGCAATTTCTATTCTGGCAATAGTACATATCATGTTAATTTAGAGTATTTCTGTAGCACATGATAGATACAAAAAGACAGCGCCTCATAGTGTAGATAACTCCAAAATGTGAAATGGTAGGGTAGTTGTACCAGCCGAATACTACTTTCAAGTAGTTCTCTTTCAGTGATGCGTTTGCTGTAAAAGAGGAGCCTTTATACAAGTTTTCTATCCATTCTTCTATATCCCAAGTTTTGCCTAATTCTCTCTCCCATCTAAGTATTACTGATGTTTTATCGTCTGTATGTATATGACTAATTATTGTATATATTTTTTATATCAAGCCCTTTATAGGTGATTTAGACAAGCATAACAATTCAAACTGTGTGTTTGCTGAAGGTGCTTTATATCCTAGTATTTCTTGAACCCTGGATTTTAGTTGTAAATAGTGGTACCATGAGTTTTGTTCCGTTGCGATAATTCTATTATCCCTTAATGTGTCTTCAATTCTGTATAATCCTTTGTTCGCCCATTTTTTTTTGTACCTGTTCTGTTATTAAAGTATGAAGTGTCACTAAGGGTGTGACTTTAGATCTCTCATTGATTAGTGGATATTTGTTCGTTAGTGTGTCCCAAATGAACATGGTATGCAAAATTGACAGAAATATTTTCCTTTGTGGGAGACTATGTTGCTTTGGTGTCCAAAGGATTCTATAAATCTTCTCTATTTCCAACATGTCAGTTTCAAGTTGTGTTCATTGTGATAAATTGTTCACTTTATACCATCGAATTGTTTGGGCCAATCTAGCTGCGTAATAGTATGAGATGAGCTGTGGTACCCCTACCCCTCCCTTATGTCTATGTGTAAGCATATTTTTTTTTTTATTCTACCTCTCTTTCCTTGCCAAATGAAGTTTAAAATGTCTTTTTGAAGTTTGTGGAGTTCTGAAATTGGTATGGAGACTGGCAAGGATCGAAAAAGATAAAGTAGTTTTGGTAAAATTGTCATTTTCGTGGTTATAATTCTGCCATATAGAGATATTTTATATTTTGTCCATCTGGCCATAAGTTTTCTGATTTCAGCGAATAAGGGTTTGTAATTTGCCTGATATAGGTTATTGACATTTGCATTCGATTTATACCCAGGTATTTAAGGGATTTCTTTGTCCAAGAAAAATTGAAGTTGAGTTCAAGTAATTTTTTCGCAGGTGGGAGGTTAAGTATGCTAAGTGCATCACATTTTTCTTAATTAACTTTATATCCAGATAGTTGCCCAAAGTCCTGTAGTATGGCATATAATGGGCGAGTGATAATAATGGCTTAGTTAAAGTGAAGGTAGAGTTTTACCTATCTGTAAACAGTAACAAATTCTTAGCAAGAGAAAAGAGGTTCAGTGGCACTACCTGTTAAGTTAAACTGCCTACACCCTTATTATATTCATTAGCTACTTTGGCTGTTAATCAGGGTGGGTGGTGCTGTGTATTAATTAATCAGAACAAAAATGTGATGGATTAAAGATCCATCCTAGAATACACTATTAGCACTCATGGTAGGCATATGTGGCATGAAATGACTAAATACTGCATAGACACCAAATGGTTAGAGAGATCTCATAGGGTTCAATAAAATATAACTTTTATTCTTTACACATAAAAACAGAGTTAAAATACAGGGATGTGCAAATTAAAACTTGAAAAACTCTTAGTAAGGTGTTATGATACACAAATTATTACCTAAATGTGAATATAACAGAAAATATGGGGATAAGCTTCTGGTGGCGATACCTGAGTATTAAATACTCCACGCTCAAACTGAATGTGAGCACTCTGTCAGTGGAGTATTATCCAATTGCACCACTGCTAGGGATCAATTAAAGTCCTCTAGTGGACACTATAACATAGTGTCTCTGTGGAATTATGCTATGTTGTCTAATATCATATGGATTGAGATTTATAAAAAATCAGCATAATGAGTTCCACTAGTAGCGTGCTGACTGGTATTAATATTTGTTGGCCCAGTATCAGTATTAGCAATCTTTAATTCTTGTATATTCCAGAAGTGCTCAGATATGTAATCAGAGCCCCTTCTGGGTTGTAAATAAAGTTATATGCTAATATACCATTATACAATCAGTGTGTTTGGTGCATACTTGGGTATCTCTTCACCTGCTTCGCATATATTGAATAAAATCACACAAGATTAATAATCATTATTTTAAGTTGGTATCTAATTCATCAATTGTGTTGATTTATAATCTCCAAATATTATTAAGAGCGTAATGGTTAGAACCACTTGATTAACCACCTTTGATACAATGTTGTGGCTAGTTAATATTAGTTCTTAACTTGAAAACCACTTCCTCTAATGACAGGGGATTGGTCACTAAATGGGGGTAAAAGTTAGTAGCTATTAGCTAAGATACTAGGTAGGGAATTGAGTTGGATAGTTAGATAACGTAAGTTATAATGTGACACCCTATGTGGTGTGTCTGTAATGCTGCTGCCTCTGTGTTTGAAATTAATGCACATTAGTTAAATGGCAGCTGCAACAAGGTTAATTTCCCACACCCGTGAGGGACTCTGATAGTATGTAGTATATTCAGAGTATTGTGTTATGTACTCCAGCTTCAGTTAAGTAGGTACAATAATAAGCGTTAGCATCTATATAGTGATAGATACAAACAGAGAAGGAGTTGTAGACTACTGTAGCGCAAAATATCAGCGCTTCCGTGCACCAGTATCTAAATTCAATTCACTCCGTGCAGTGTCTGCATATGTCCAGTGTTACATCAACCATTAACCGGTACCGGTAAATATATTAGAGCACCACTGAATAGTTACCAACATATGTATACCCTCTTTATTAATTGTAACTTTAAGGCTATACGAAGTTAAGGCGACCAATCTAATCCCTGTGGTTATCAAGCACCATATCGCTCTGTATAAAGTCTAGACTGAATAGATCATTCACAGCTAGCTTAAATTAAACGGTTCTGAACCGCCAAAAATATTAAATAAGTATTCAAAAAGGAGATACCAAACCGATACCCCTACTAAGAGTTTACCCTAACAAACACAGGAGCTCCCTGACTCCTCACCAGTTCCCTAACATGTTTCGCCGTTCTCACGGCTTTCTCAAAGGGGGGTGTGTGCGCGCGTCACGCTGACATTGGCTATTTATGTGTTTGAGGAGGCTGATCCCCCTCCCACATCAATGACGTCACTTTGACGAGAGAGATGAACGAATACCGTATGATTGGAGGAAGTACTCTCATCCATAAAGGATTCAATCACTAAAAGCGATGTAAATAGACAACAATAATGTATTCCTGTTTTCTTATTCTGACTATGGTTATTACTCCTTAATAGATTATATTGTTATTATAGCGGATCCCCATCAATAAATAACATGACTGTGTGTAACCTTATTTACATTGTGTCTTCAGAAAGGGTGTAAATGCGTGTATAAATATTTTTGTATATTGCTGACAATACATTCTAAAAAAATTATTAGAAAATTATTATAATAGCTAATAAACAAACAACTTAAAATAGTGTGTTTAATTCTGAGTGTATTATTTATACAGGAATTATGTGATACCATCCCATTTGTGATTCTTGATCGTGATGTGAATAAGTGTATAAAAATTAATAATTTTATAAGATAAGGGCCAACTGTTCAAGGCTTATTAATTGTATAGTGTATACATTTAGTGTATATTTAAAATTTTAACCTAGATTCAGTGTTACCCAAAATGATTTTGTCTTAATGTGAATAAGGTTGCAGCTCCAATTGCTGCTAAAATTGAGGTTGTGAGAGGAAAAGTTGAGTGATGTAAAGAAAATAAGGGTGCTCAAACATAGCATCCTTAGGGTGCTACATAACTTTAAAAAAAAAAACAGTGAAAAGTGAGTGTTCCTTCATAGAATTATTATTTATGAGGGTATTTTTGTTTTATTCTCTTAGTCATAATAGTATTGCGGATAGGATTTTTCAGTACATTATAATCTCATACTTGGGTATCTATATATATCTCTCCTTCCTTTATACTACAGTACTATAGACTAAATAGAGATTTTTAATTAGAGAAATGAGGTTAACTTGTGTCTTGTATAGTGATTGATATTTTTGTACAATCATAGTGTATTTACAGTATGATGTTTCTTCTTGCTCCACATGTTGGAGATATCTTTTTTCTCTCTCATCCGAGATAATGGGCGAAGTTGTTCTGTTCATTTAGCCCTTGAGGGTAAACTGAATTTAAGAGGAAAATCCACCTAGTTTCTGCTTTTAAGAGTGCTTTTTCTTGATTTCCACCTCTTATTCCCAGATCCATTTTCTGTAGGCCAAAACACTGCAGATCTGACTGTTTTGATTTGTGTGTTAGCAGAAAGTGTCTGGCTACTGTTGTAATGGTTTTACCTGCCTGATTGTCTCTGTGGGCATTTTTAATATTTCTCAGGTGCTCTTATAACCTTGTTCTTATTTTTCTGGTGGTCATCCCAACATAAAATAAATTGCATTTGCACTTTAGAGCATAGATAACCCCTTCAGTATGGCAATTGATGTATGCATTGATTTTGTGAATTTTACCAAATCTGTCAGTAACAGTATTGTTTTTTTGCATGTAATTGCAGGTGCTGCAGACTCCACATTTGAAAGAACCATTATTAAGTTTTGTTTTTGTTCTTTCACCATGGAAATGACTTGGACTGATAAGATCTTTTAGATTGCGTGTTCTTTTATAGCCAACAGCTATCCTATCATCCAATAGGGTTCCTAGAACGGGGTCCGCTTTTAGGATGTGCCAGTTGTCTTGCAAAATTTCCACTACTTTGTTTGTTTGTGGGTTATAAGTCGTGATAAACCTAATTTTATCTTAAGATTTGGTATCTGTTTTCTTCATCAATAGTTCTTGACGAGGGGTATGTCTTGCTCTATATTCAGCCTTTTTAATAGATCTTTTACTGTAACCGCGTTGTAGCAATCTTTCTGTTAATTCCTTTGCCCTGCATTTGTAATTTTCTTCGGTTGAGCAGTTTCTTTTCATCCTAAGAAACTCTCCTGTAGGTAGTGCTTTAGCTGTACTCGGGGCATGTGCACTTGAACAGTGTAAAATGCTGTTGGTTGCAGTCGATTTTCTATAAACATCTGTGTCCAGTGTTCCATTTCAGTTCTTATTGATTTTTAGATCTAAAAATGTGATCTCAGTCAGGCTTGCTTCATATGTCAATTTAATGTTTAAATTGTTGGTGTTGAGAGTTAGCAAAAATAGATCCAAGTCAGATTTGCTTCCTTCCCACAGGAAGAGCACGTCGTCTATATAACGAAGCCACAGTGGCACATGTGCCATGTGGCTGGAATTCTGATCTGAGAATACTGTAGTTTGCTCCCACCAGCCTAGGAAGAGATTGGCATACGTGGGTGCACAAGATGTACCCATTGCCGTGCCTCTGGTTTGCAGGTAAAATCCGTGATTGAAGGTGAAAAAGTTGTGATGAAGGACAAAACTGAGTAGTTGTAGAATAAATTCATCGTGGGAGTCATCTTCACTTTATCCCATTTGTAAAAAGCTTTTTACTACTTTTAGGCCCAGATCATGATCTATGCTGGTATAGAGCGATTCTACATCAGCTGTTACTAGCCAGGTGTCAGGTTCAATCTGAAGGTGTTCCAGTTGTTTTAATACATCTGGTGTATCTTGCACGTATGACGGTAATTGTTGTAGATATTCTCTTAATCTGTAATCTACGTATTTACTGGCTTTTTCAGTGATACACTTTATTCCTGACACGATTGGGCGACCAGGTGGATGGGTTGGATTTTTGTGTATTTTCGGGATCAAGTAGAAGATCCACAACAAGTATCGTGGAGAAAGAAAATAAAAAATCAGTCCCAATTCATGCCCAAAATAAACAACAACCATTACCTGGAAGTATTTAACAACATGGTATGCAAACAAATTATTGATCTAAACATCATCCAAAGAGAACATAATCTCTCTGTCATGGAACAACAAGCATTATCTGAGCTACAAACTTGGAAGGATGTGATTATAAGAAACTCTGACAAGGGAGGAAATGTGGTTATCTGGCCAGTGGAAATGTACTTAATGGAAGCAGAGAAACAATTGAGAGATATAAAGTGTTATAAAAAGCTCAATTTTAATCCAACACAAATATACTTGGATAAATATACAGCATTGATATAACCGCATTATCTCGCCACAAGAATATAAGTTTCTGAAGGTTGATAACCCTACTACAGCAACCTTCTACTTGATCCCGAAAATACACAAAAATCCAACCCATCCACCTGGTCGCCCAATTTTTTTTTTTTTTTTTTATTTATTTTTTTTTAAAGTTATGTAGCACCCTAAGGATGCTATGTTTGAGCACCCTTATTTTCTTTACATCACTCAACTTTTCCTCTCACAACCTCAATTTTAGCAGCAATTGGAGCTGCAACCTTATTCACATTAAGACAAAATCATTTTGGGTAACACTGAATCTAGGTTAAAATTTTAAATATACACTAAATGTATACACTATACAATTAATAAGCCTTGAACAGTTGGCCCTTATCTTATAAAATTATTAATTTTTATACACTTATTCACATCACGATCAAGAATCACAAATGGGATGGTATCACATAATTCCTGTATAAATAATACACTCAGAATTAAATACACTATTTTAAGTTGTTTATTAGCTATTATAATAATTTTCTAATAATTGTTTTAGAATGTATTGTCACCAATATACAAAAATATTTATACACGCATTTACACCCTTTCTGAAGACACAATGTAAATAAGGTTACACACAGTTATGTTATTTATTGATGGGGATCCGCTATAATAACAATATAATCTATTAAGGAGCAATAACCATAGTGAGAATAAGAAAACAGGAATACATTATTGTTGTCTATTTACATCGCTTTTAGTGATTGAATCCTTTATGGATGAGAGTACTTCCTCCAATCATACGGTATTCGTTCATCTTTCTCGTCAAAGTGACGTCATTGATGTGGGAGGGGGATCAGCCTCCTCAAACACATAAATAGCCAATGTCAGCGCAACGCGCGCACACACCCCCCTTTGAGAAAGCCGTGAGAACGGCGAAACATGTTAGGGAACTGGTGAGGAGTCAGGGAGCTCCTGTGTTTGTTAGGGTAAACTCTTAGTAGGGGTATCGGTTTGGTATCTCCTTTTTGAATACTTATTTAATATTTTTGGCGGTTCAGAACCGTTTAATTTAAGCTAGCTGTGAATGATCTATTCAGTCTAGACTTTATACAGAGCGATATGGTGCTTGATAACCACAGGGATTAGATTGGTCGCCTTAACTTCGTATAGCCTTAAAGTTACAATTAATAAAGAGGGTATACATATGTTGGTAACTATTCAGTGGTGCTCTAATATATTTACCGGTACCGGTTAATGGTTGATGTAACACTGGACATATGCAGACACTGCACGGAGTGAATTGAATTTAGATACTGGTGCACGGAAGCGCTGATATTTTGCGCTACAGTTGTCTACAACTCCTTCTCTGTTTGTATCTATCACTATATAGATGCTAACGCTTATTATTGTACCTACTTAACTGAAGCTGGAGTACATGACACAATACTCTGAATATACTACATACTATCAGAGTCCCTCACGGGTGTGGGAAATTAACCTTGTTGCAGCTGCCATTTAACTAATGTGCATTAATTTCAAACACAGAGGCAGCAGCATTACAGACACACCACATAGGGTGTCACATTATAACTTACGTTATCTAACTATCCATCTCAATTCCCTACCTAGTATCTTAGCTAATAGCTACTAACTTTTACCCCCATTTAGTGACCAATCCCCTGTCATTAGAGGAAGTGGTTTTCAAGTTAAGAACTAATATTAACTAGCCACAACATTGTATCAAAGGTGGTTAATCAAGTGGTTCTAACCATTACGCTCTCAATAATATTTGGAGATTATAAATCAACACAATTGATGAATTAGATACCAACTTAAAATAATGATTATTAATCTTATGCGATTTTATTCAATATATGCGAAGCAGGTGAAGAGATACCCAAGTATGCACCAAACACACTGATTGTATAATGGTATATTAGCATATAACTTTATTTACAACCCAGAAGGGGCTCTGATTACATATCTGAGCACTTCTGGAATATACAAGAATTAAAAGATTGCTAATACTGATACTGGGCCAACAAATATTAATACCAGTCAGCACGCTACTAGTGGAACTCATTATGCTGATTTTTTATAAATCTCAATCCATATGATATTAGACAACATAGCATAATTCCACAGAGACACTATGTTATAGTGTCCACTAGAGGACTTTAATTGATCCCTAGCAGTGGTGCAATTGGATAATACTCCACTGACATAGTGCTCACATTCAGTTTGAGCGTGGAGTATTTAATACTCAGGTATCGCCACCAGAAGCTTATCCCCATATTTTCTGTTATATCCACATTTAGGTAATAATTTGTGTATCATAACAACTTACTAAGAGTTTTTCAAGTTTTAATTTGCACATCCCTGTATTTTAACTCTGTTTTTATGTGTAAAGAATAAAAGTTATATTTTATTGAACCCTATGAGATCTCTCTAACCATTTGGTGTCTATGCAGTATTTAGTCATTTCATGCCACATATGCCTACCATGAGTGCTAATAGTGTATTCTAGGATGGATCTTTAATCAGTAATAAATTCTTCCTAGTTTAAATAATACAATCACTAACTTTATTTTTACAATGCAGTATATAATTGTAAAATAATCTTGTTCTATATTTACATACCGTTCTGTTAATAACTCCTCCCCACATCCATTTCCTGATCTTAGTGAGAGAGTGACGTATAGAGCGGTCCCACCCGCTCTATACGTGTCTCAAAAGCACGTTCAGGATGATCCAAATGAACTGCGCATGCGCACAGCATTGACTACTAAGTAATGCGCATGCAGTAATCTGCTATCCCCAAAAAAATTCTAAACGCCTGCACAGATCATCCCTTAGGTGGATGGCGTGGTTTGTCGGCCACCTAACGTCCAGGATTTCAATAGGCAGGAAAAAAAAATGTGACCTGCAAATAAAAATAAAAAATTATGACGGGTTGAATTTACGGCTCCAAAGCAAGTACGTTTTTAAAGCTCTAAAACTCATTTTATACTTCAAATTAAAAAAACTGATGAATGAAAGTACTATTTATTTAGGTTGACAAGTATAATTAGATAATGCAATTGGGCAAACTTTACCTTCACTTTAAAGACAGAATAACATTGTCTGCAAACAATGAGATTTTATATGTTTTGGGGCCCACTGGTATCCTTGAAATGTCTGGGTTATCTCTTATTTTCACTGCTAAGGGCTCTATGTATGCATAATGCAAAGAGAAGGGGCGATAGCGGGCATCCTTGCCTCGTACCATTTTGTATCTGTATAGGCTTAAATTGATATCCTGAGAGTCTAACGAAGGCCTCAGGTCTGGAATATAGTGATTTCAAAGCATTATGGAAAGATCCCTGATCCCATTATTTTGTAAAATAGCGTGCATATAGTCCCAATTGACCCTATCAAATGCCTTCTCTGCATCCAGTGATAGAAACAGAGAAGGCATTGCTTTAGTGGAGGTCCAATTGATTAGGTCAATTATCTTACGGATATTATCTGGAGATTCTTATTGCTTAATAAACCCCAATTGGTTGGTATGGACTAGGTTCATAATTGGCATTGATAACCGGTTTGCTAATATCTTTATGAAACGTTTAAGGTCTTGGTTGATAAGTGATATCGGTCTATAGTTTTTACAATATTGTCTGTTTTTTCCCGGTTTCGGTATTACCGAAATCCTGGCCAATAGCATATCTGGGGGTATCTCTTTACCATCTAGGATATAATTAAATAGTTTGACTAATTGTGGTGTTATGGTTTTCTGTAGATCTTTATAGAAATAGCCTGCAAATCCGTCAGGACCTGGGGCCTTGGTTTTCCTGAGTTCTTTAATAGCTATCGCCACGTCTTGTGTTGTTATTGGGGCGTTTAATTTACTAACTTCTGATGAAAGTATATTGAGTGTACTATCTCCTAGAAATTTATCTAATTCTTCAGTTTTGTTCTGTGCAGCATTCATGGAATTTAGATTGTAGAGTGAGGTGTAAAAATCAGCAAAAATCTCTCCTCCCCCCTTGGTTGGGTGGCTGCTATCCCTCTCCTTGGTTCGCAATTGTTCTGTGTATGGTTGCCTGGCACCCTCCCCCGACCATCCCCGCATACATGTACACATTTCTGCAAGGGCTCATGATATGTGACCAACCTTAATTTATATACTTGGAATGTAGGGGGTATTCATTCCCCCATTAAAAGAAAAACAATTCTTACACAGCTAAGAAAGAAAGCGGCAGACATTGCGTTTCTTCAAGAAACGCATTTGTCAGACCAAGAACACGAAAAATTGAAGCGGGATTGGGTGGGGGGTGTTGAATTTGCCTCATACACTAGAGCGAGCAGGGGGGTTGCCATTTTGATCGGGAAGAGGGTTGAAGCAGAAACTAAGAAAGTGATAATAATGGGGATGGTAGGTACATTATAGTCCATCTACAGATAGAGAATCAGCTATACACCTTATGCAACATCTACGCGCCAAATCAACGAGACAGAGGGTTCTGGGATTCCCTGGTTGCCGCTCTTACTCCCTTTCTGGGGGATTTTAACTTAACGCCCAACCCACATTGTGACAGAATTAGAGACTTGCAGAAGGAATCTCGGAAACAGACCTCCAAATCCCACTCTAGATACGATCTGGAAACATTTCAGAGACTGACGTCCTCCCTAGAGGTTGTTGACATCTGGCGTCAGTTGAACCCAGACGGTAGAGACTTTACGTGTATGTCACGATCCACTCTGACTATGTCGCGTATCGATTTGTTTCTGGTTGCAAACTCCCTAATACCCCAAATCATAGATGTGAAAATAGGTGAAGTAGTTGTCTTTGATCACGCCCCTGTAGCATTGTTTATAGGCACAGGCACTCGGATTAGCAACAGAAGAACCTTCCGTTTCCCACGTTACCTTATGACGTCGCAAGATTTCCAAACACATCTTGTAGACTGCTGGAACGACTTCCAGGCTACTAACGCACAGCATCTGTCCAACCCAGAGCTTTTTTGGAATACAGCTAAAATGGTACTATCTGGCAACATTATTGCCTTCCTGGCACGCAGGAAAAAAAAAACAACTGAAAGACTGCAACAAATGAGAGACAGTTTAGCTCAGGCATACCGTGAATACCGAGCTACGCCGTCCCGACCCCTATATCGCTCATATGTCTCAGCTAAGCAAACATATGATGCGATGCTTGCCCATTCAGCAGCGCAGACCCTGATGCGCACCAGGGGTAAATATTATCGATTTGGGGACAAATCAGGCAAGCTGTTGGCATCTCTAGTTAGCATGAAGACATCTGATAAACATGTCGCAGCACTCAAACATGATGGCAGAGTGGTCAGGGAGGCGGCTGCCATCGCTGAAGCATTAGCGGCCTTCTACACTAAACTGTATTCCAGTGAGTTGCCCGCTTTGACGTCTGTTCAACAGAGGTTCTGGGACTCTATCGACTTGCCAAAACTCTCAAGAGTCCAGCTGGAAAGTCTAAATGCTCCCATCTGTAGGGAGGAAGTGGATAAGGTGATTAAGACCATATCCTTGGGTAAAGCGGCGGGGCCTGATGGCCTCCCTATTGAATTTTACAGGTTGCTACAGCCCCAGGTGACGCCTATCCTAACAGAGATATTTCAGAGTTATTTTCAGGGTGATGTGACGCCTCCCTCGTCCTTCTCCGCAGCTTATATTACGCTGATCCCCAAAAAGGGCAAGGATGCCCTGCTCCCCGAATCATATAGACCGATTTCATTATTGAATTCGGGCTATAAAATTCTAACCAAACTCATGGCTGAGCGGCTGAAGTTCATTCTACCGACCCTGATCCAAGAGGATCAGACGGGGTTCATGTGGGGTAGATACTCGACGGTGAATGTCCGTAGGGTCTTACAGCACTTCTGGAACAGGAGGGGAGCGGGGGGGGGGGGAGGGAAGCTGACACATCGGGGGCCTTCCTGCTGTCCTTAGACGCGGAGAAGGCCTTCGATAGAGTAGAGTGGAGCCATCTGTTCACCACGATGAATAATTTTAACTTCTCTGGATCTTTCCTTTCTCTTGTTGAAAAGCTATACAACACTCCCACAGCTAATATCTGCATTAACAACATGTTCTCCCCGGAGTTCCATCTGGGGAGAGGTACTAGGCAGGGCTGCCCCCTCTCTCCCCTCCTCTTTAACCTGGCTCTGGAGCCGCTGGCTACCAGACTTAAACAAGTGTTCCCTGGCGTTGACATTGCAGGGGAGCAACAGCAACTAGCGTTATATGCGGACGATATGCTGCTGTTTATCCAGGACCCACATTTATATATTCCCCCTATAGTGCAGGTGCTCCAAGACTTTGGCTCCTTTGCGGGCTATAAAGTCAATATGCAGAAATCGGAAATTCTCTGGTTGACTAAAGAGGACGGACAACAACCCAACTACCCATTTGCGGTGGCAAACCATACAATCACATACTTGAGCATCCAGATCTCAGCCAATCCCCACAAACTATATGCAAACAATATTACACCAGTGTGCTCAAAGCTGCAGGGACAGATGAGAAGTTGGGTGTCTTTGCCACTGTCACTCTCTGGCAGGGTCAGCCTGCTCAAGATGGTGGTCCTGCCGCGACTGTTGTATCCCCTGCTTATGCTTCCTCTTCTACTGATAAAGAAAGATGTCAAACAACTGAACGCCGCAGCATGGTGTTTCTTGTGGAGGGGGGGCAAGGCGCGAATAGCCGCCGATAAATTTACCATGTCTTTCCTGAATGGAGGTCTGGCCTTGCCTGATTTCAAATTCTATAATTGTGCGGCGCTGATACGCCTTGTGATTGACTGGCCTATTTGCCACATATGAAAGATCTCAAGAGTATCAGGACCTTAGGCCTTGATATGCTATATATAGATCCTATCAAAACCTGGCAACAAGCGCACAAATTCCTACGAAAGTCTTGTCACCCCTCCATATACTTACCTCTTTGTAAAAACCCAGACTTTCCTGCGGGACTAGATATGCGCCCCTTTGATTTCAGGGAGCAACGGGGGCTAACCTCTATTGGCGCACTCTTGGAACTACTCACGCGCTCGGTTGAGACCTTTGCTGCCCTGCAAGGGGGATTTAATCTGCCAAAGCAACATTTCTATGCCTATTTACAGGCGCAACACTACATTGGGGCGGTGATCAGAGACAATGACAGTTTCTGGGATGGCTCACCCTTTCGGTTGTCACAATCTCTATTTAAAATGGGCAGGTTTTCTTTGTCTGAAATATACCAAGTTCTGATACACCAGCGCCTGCAGTCCATACAATCCGATCTCTTGTCTGGATGGGAGAGGGAGGGTTTGGAAATTATTTCTTGGGAAGACTTAAAAGACAGCATGACCAAAATTAAGAAGGCAACTCTGTCGGCGGCACTCAGGGAGTCGCAGACTAGAATCACACATAGAGCATACCTCACACCCAGACTCAGAGCTAAATGGGACCCTGGTTGTCCCAATAAATGTATAAAATGTTCCTCTGACTCTCCGAACCTCCTCCACTATTTTTGGACATGTCCCTTGGTTAGGCAATTTTGGGGCAAGATCCAATATTGGATTAACAAAAGGTTGAACATCCCCCTTACCCTCAACCCCACTGCGGTACTGTTCTTGAAATGGGATGCACGGTCTCGACAGGTCAACCAGGTGCTAAGTTTAGTGGTGCTACTTGCTAGAAAATGCATCCTAAAGTTTTGGGTTAGTAAATCCCCTCCATCAGTTGCCTGTTTTCGGGAACATGCTTAAGCTACAAATGTTCACAGAACAGCTTGATGTTAGAATGGACGTTCAACATAGGTTAAACACATTTTTAAAGAAATGGCGTAGACTTATCCTAACGTTCGAATTGCAAATACAGAGATATATCCTGAGACCTTTCCGAGACACCACTGTGTTCTTGGAGGAATCCTTACGCGGGGAATGGTCCCATGTCTTTCCTTCTTAGACCACAGTGGAATAGACTAATCGTGACTAGAGTTCAGCATGTAGGATGAGTTGCACGGATGGTTCTGAATGTTGATTGATTTCTAACCACCTCCTCCCCCCTCCTCTTCCCCTACGTAGGTCCCCCTCCTTTTTGTTTTTTTCTCCCCAACCCCCCCCCCCCACACCCTGGGCCCCGTCCAGGCACATAATGGCTTCTCTAGTTTGAAGAGTTAGTTGAATAGGTTGTATAGGTTAGTTAAGGTTTACATAATGAAAAATAGAAAATAGAGAGAATTGGAGAGGGAATGAGGAGCCTACACAGAGCTATTTTAGGCTTCAACCACTTCTTTTTTTTCAAGCCACACTCGCTATCTTCCTGGCTTTATGCCAGTTTCATTTCCTAACAAACGGATGTATTATTTGCTAATATGTATAATGGATTATGTGTGCAGTTGCATCTGCCGTCTTAACATTATGTCATTTTGTGAATGTGCTGTTATTTCCTTTCTCTCAATAAAAAAGAATTTAAAAAAAAAAAAAAAAATCTGCAAAAATATTTGCTATCTGTAGAGGATCATTAGTGTGTTTACCATTTGGATGTTGAATTTGAGGTACTGTAGTGGCCCTAGTGATATCTTTTAATTTGTTGGCCAGCATTTTGTCTGGCTTGTTACTATATAAATTGTATTGTGAGTCAATTGCTTTAATCAAGTTTATTGCTTCTATGTTCAGAAGCTTATAAAGTTTCTCGTTTTTGTCTCTTTATTTCTTATCGATAGTTTTGGGTAATGTATAGATTGTTCCCTTAGTGTTTGTATTTCCCATGTTAAAGTTGTCAGTTTAGCATGTCTTGCTTTTTTAGCCTTACTACTCTCTAATATTAGCAAGCCTCTAATATACGCTTTGAGGGAATCCCACATGTGTATTGGGTTAGAGGTCGAACCTTAATTTATTGCAATGAATTCCTCAATGTTTTGATGTAATCTTTGTAACAGTAGTTTATCACATAGTAAGCTGGGATGTAGAGACCATGATCTCACTCGTTGTGTATTTATTATACCATGAAGTGTGATTTCTTCTATGGCATTGTTAGACCATGCACAGTTAATAATGTCTGCTGATTCTACTAAGGGGAACATTATCTGACTAGTAAGTATATAGTCTATTCTGGAGTGGGTTCCATATGCTGCTGAATAGTAAGTGTAATCATGTGCACCTCTGTTGTGTGCTCTCCAGCAATCTATAAGATTATGATCTATAAGAAAATCCCTTAGGAGACGTGGGGAGGTGGTGACATTGGCTTTATTATTTTTATCTTTTGTGGACCTATCTATTTTGTCATCGAACGTCATATTAAAATCGCCCCCGATTATCGTTCTATACCTTTTCTACTGTGTTAATTGTTTACTAAGGTTGGCAATAAATGGTCCTTGGTGGTCATTTGGTGCATATATATTAACTAATAGCACCGGTGAATTATGTATTAATCCTCTATTATAAATCTACCCGATATATTTTTAATAATTTCTTCTTCCTTAAAATTTAGAGACGTGTGTAAAAGTATGGACACCTCACATTTTTTCTTTGTGCTTGTTGCATGGTATTGAGTTGGGTACAATTTATCCCAATATTTGGGGGAATATTGTTTTGTGAAATGGGTCTCTTGCATCATTATTACCTGGGCTTTCAATGATTTATATTCTGTGATGGCTTTTTTCATTTTAATGTCAGAGTTTACATATCGAGAGTGTAATCTAAAGTTCTTAGATGATGAGAGGTCTATTTGAGGGTAGGGCTTCTTATCTGTATTTGGTTTTGGGATCTTATCTATTAGGCTAAATATCAACCAATTATTTAATGCATACACACAAAATGTAGTCTTTGTAACTGCGTGAGATAGTAATGGCTGCAAGATTTGGCTTATGTATTTATAATCTAGCCTAGTATAACTCTTATGAGATGCCAAGTAGAAGGTTGTATCTGTGGTTGCCCCGTAGAGGGTGGCCCATGTATCTATGGTTGTGTGAGGGGCTAGAAGCTCCTGAATGTTATTTACTATTCTATTGTGTCTATGTGATTTAGGACTGAGTTTATTCGATGGGTCTGTCTTTTTTGCCATAGTGATATTGAAGTCCCCTGCCAGTATGATTTTGTGCTGTGACCAGTCAGTCAGTGAAATGGTTCTAAAAAATACATGCTTATTCTCATTTGGTGCATATACATTGCATAAGATGATGGTTGACTCAGAAATTAGTCCCTTGACTATCAGGTACCTGCCTTCATCATCAGCTATTGAAGCTTCGTGTTTAAACCCTAGCGAGGAATGAATTTAGATTGATACTCCCCGTTTTTTCTTTTCAGTGGTTGCATGGTAATGTTGGGTATAGGTCTTAGACCAGTATTTGGGAATCATTGATTTAGTAAAGTGGGTTTCCTGGAGGAAAATTATATTTGCCCCTAATCTTTGATATTGGTTTATTGCTGTGCAGCGTTTTACATCTGTATTTAACCCCCTAACGTTATGTGAGATAAGGTGTATTTGGGGGATCATGAAAGTAGTCTAGAGGAGGCCTGATCTATGTTGGAATGACATGTCTGTTTTGTGAGTGTCACTAACCTGGGACCAGTGGATGCCTTCCAGAAAAAGCATTGTATATATTGAGTATCATAATCTGAGGAATTGCACTCGGTATCTCTGAAAAAACTGAAATAAAAAAAGTAAATTAAAGACAACAACAGTAACAATAATGAACTTTTAAATTTTAAACAATAACATTCCCCATATGGTGGGGACACCAATACTAGCTTCTGTTGCATCCACTCAGTGGAAGTGCAAACTGCTCATATATATAGTAACTTGCTTAAGAGTTATAAATCAGTACAATCTAAAAGTTTCAATAATCCGGGTGCCTAAAATTTAATAATTTTCCCCCCGGAAAGCTAAAGAGCACCCCTCTACCGGTGTCTCTGCTACGTTTAGTCCCTCCCAGCCCTTCTCAGGGTTAATTGAGTGAGATTTTAGATGTAGTTACTACATCCGTGGTTGTTCTCTTATCGGGAGCGAGGTGTTATTGATCTCTCTACCAGGTGGTAGCACAGTTTCATTTCCTGAGGGTTTAATTTCTTAGGTCTTTTTCGATTCACTCTGACCCACCCTGGGTTTGAGACAGGAGATTTTTATGGGGGTAGGTCTGCTTCTGGGATAACTGGTGAGTTCAGACCTAGTATCTTACAAGGGAAAGGAATCTCCTCTGGGTCTTTCAATGTGATGGATTTTTTGTCCTTTGTGATGTGAAGGTCAAAAGTAAAGCCCCACTTGTATCTGATTTGGTGCTTTCGTAAAAGTGTTGTCAAAGGGTGTAGTTGACTTCTCTTCTGCAGTGTTTTTAGGCTAAGATCTTGGAAAAACTGGATTAAGGAGCCTTGACATTTAAAGGTCGGATTATCTTGTTAGGCCTGGAGAATACATTCTTTGTCAGGAAAGAAGGATAACTTGATTATGACATCTCTGGTCAGTGCATCTCCCTTGGGTTTGGCTCTTAACGCTCGGTGAGCCCTTTCCATATTATAGTTCGTATCTTCCTTGTCTCCCGTTATCTGTTTGAAGAGATTTTGTAGATATGTTGTGAGGTCCGAATTCTTGATTGTTTCTGGAATCCCTTTCAGCCGAAGATTGTTCCGTCGGCCTCTGTTCTCGAGGTCCTCTATTTTCTCCTCAAGCTCCACAATAGACTGTTGTTGCAGGGAGAGAGTCTGGGACACCGTGGTAATTTCTTCTGTGATGGTCTCCTTGTGTTCTTCCAGTAATTCCAGCCTCCCCCCCAGATCTGCAATATCTGACTTTATTTCTGTGAGGCTCGAGGTGACCGCAGTGTGCATCTTGTCCGTCTTTTCCCACAGCCTCTCAAAGTTAGAGGCTATGTCATGTTTAGAGACAAGGTCGCGTAAGTCTTCTTTTGTCACTGGGATACATTTCTCTACTTGGGTAGCGTTCATTTGCTCTGAGTCGGAATTTTCTTCAGTCTCCATTTCCAGTAGTTCAGGGTTTTTATTGTGTTTGGGAGGTTTGAAAAAGGCACTCGCTGTAGGATTCTTGTTAGGCTTTTCTCCTTTGTTAGACTTTCTGGCTGACTTATTACCCCTTCCACTTTTCACCAAGGAAGCTCCGTCTTTTATGATATATGGGTGGATGATAATTTAAATATATGATGGCTTCTAGCAATCTTGTCAGTCACATAAAGAAAAACTTTCTTGCATATATGATTGTCTGTCTGTTTCTTAGTGTTTAGTCCACTAAGCTCCTACTAGAGGAGAATATGTTGCTCTATTGCCACCTGCTGGAGGTTGTCCCCATCTAGTGTTATCACCTCCTGATAATATGAAAATTAAAAGCGCTCTCTATGTTAACTTGCTGTAGAACAGGGGTTACATATCACCCTTCAAAGCCCACATATATTCTTACATCAGGTTGTTCTGTGAAAGTGATTCCTATATCATCCTCTCTGTAATGACTTTCCTGTAGGGTGTCTGAGTACAACTGTATTAAGGCAGATCACCCACTCTGCATACTTCTGTGTGCCTATGTGTTCTATTATGTGCTTCCCATCACCAATCTCCTTAGTAGGCACCCTCCGGTATAGGCTTACATGCCCTGTGTGTGTCTTTCACTGGAATGCAGGTTTATAATGTCGTTTGTTATATTTTTTGTAATTTCATGCGCTGTCCTTTGATGCTGCAGGGCTTAGTATAACGGGCCTCAGTCTTTTTGGCGCGCTTTAGCACCCTCAATTAAAAGTGATTATGTAGAGCCCAGCAGGAACTCCGGCTTAGCTGGACTGCCTCACCATCGGTCTTTATTCCTCAGTCTAGACCCCACTTATAGCTGTTAAACTGATTTTAACTTATATCACAGCTAGGAGCTCTGAGACTATGCATCCATTACAGAGCTTGGCTAGGCTCTGCCCCCTCCTATACCTTTTTAAAAGGTAAAATGCATGGCTCACAGTGTTTTGGCAGTGTAACAAACAAAATGGCAGCTCGTTCCAAAAGAGGCAATTCACTCTTTGTGTTATGGTTTTATGGTTTCAGGCATCAGTCGACCCCTTCACTCTGTCTGATCCGGTGTCTCTGCGGTGCTGTGATGAATGCCTGTGAGCTGTGGATATGCTGCGTAGGTTTAGGCAGTCTTACCCTCTCTCGGTGACTGAGAGCTCCACTAACAGTCAGATTCTCTTCCGCCGTCACAGTCAGCTACCGCTCGGAGGTCTAATTTCTTGCTGGGCTGCAGGTGTATGTTAGCTTGAGCTACGGAGCGATGTGCTGCAATGACTCGCTCTGTACCAGTGATCGGGCTCTCACACAGTGATCTGCGGTCTGTTCAGCAAGGCATCACCGGATTCTCCCTTTCTCGAGTGTTATCCCGACAGGTCAAAAAAAAGATTTGCTTGTGTTTATGTTGAGTCTTCACTCAGACAACTATACTAAGTGTTTTGGAGCACTTTAGACTGTGTTTTGAGGTTTTTGACTTACTTAATAAGTCTCTTTTGTAGAGGAGCACTTAATGTGTGCCTCTGCTTAGACCGGCAGTTGGCTCCGCCTCCATAAATTTAGTGTATCTGTAAATATAAATTCTGTTTTTCTGCGGCATACGCAAATATGCTGTCAGGGCGTGTGCACCAATAGTCAAACACCACACCTTCTCAGATATTCAGCAGTGAATTGTATGACACAAATTACATATTCATAGAAGCAATATATACCACCAACAGCTCTCTAAACAGGAATAGTGTTTAAATACTGATCCAAGGCCCTCACAGGATTATGTGCGTATGCCATTGAAAAACAGTAAAAACTTTTACTAGAAGCATTTGTGCGAATAGAAGTATATTGCAAAAAGTAATCTATTTTAAAGTAAAATGCACACATACTGTACACATTTCAATTTTGTCCTTTCTATGCCTTTAAGGAGGGTGATGAGTGGGAAACTACCTTTAATACCCACTGTGGGCATTACAAATATTAATTAATGCCCTTTAAATTCTGAAATGCTGTAGCTGTGTTCTAGTAATTTATTAATGATATCTTGCAATCATATCTTCATGATATGTTGCATCAATTTGTCATGGTATATCTTTAAAATATTTAAATCTTCTCAAGATCATTGTGGGATCATTGTCAATAAGTCAGACAAGTACTAAAACATCTCTCCAAAGAATGTTTATTGGACTTTAAGAAAACTTTCTTAGGAAACATTCTCTGAAGAAGGTTTACAGATGGATCCTAATAAATTTTACAATCCTGCGGGGCGGAGCTAGCCACGGAGCTGAGTAGCAGCACATCTAGAGAGCTCTGCCGTGAAAAGTTTAATATTTAGCTATTTGGGATCAAAAACACCCGTAAATTTTACCTAATACTACTGCAAAAGGTAACCTGTTGCTTAAAGACCAAACTGGTCCAAAGATTATACCCATTTATTTGAAGCAACCTGAAAAGATTGAGAGTATTGATCTCACACCGGATTTCCAGCGCCCGCAATCTAGAAGCTGCGTCTCAACCTAGCCTGCCTGCAGCATACGACTCCGGAGGGTCGGGGCTCCGCTCCCGAGAAGTTGCTGAAGTGGACACGCTCTCTCTTTACCTCCGGTGACCTACAGGAGATTGCTCCGACACTTACCCCACCAAACCACAAACCGCAACTGCGGCAACCTCGGACACTTGGAGATCGGCCGGAGCGGCTGCAACGACACCGGAGGTACTTTACCGGGGCTGAGAGGCCCCCCTGGATGATCACCCGTTTGGGAATATCTGCTCTACCAGATCTGAAGAGACTGTAGTTTTGGCGCGAGCGGCCGCCATATTGGACAGCGAGATCGCAACATAAGGATCTGGGTGAGTCGCAGCACAATCACACTATACAGTCACAAACACTTACCAGCCGCAGGCCTGCACTTGGAACACCCGTTCTCAGTGCACTTAAGGGGCTATCCGGAAAAAGAGACTGTCAAGCTCAGCAACCAGCCCGAGAACCTATAACTGAGTGGAGAGACTTTAAGAACAATATACTAACCTCCACAGAAAGAGACTAAATCGCTTTATCGCTATTGAGTTTTCTCCTACTGCATTACAGGCCTACAAACTATAGGAGATACTTGAGACATTGGTAAATCTTTAACACCAGCACAGCAAGCATTGTTTATACTTGTTACAACCTCTCTAGCCCATGAAAGAGAATCAGTTAATGGGATATTAAAGATACTCTGGAAGTGTAAACATAGCTGGATACCTACTACTCACACAGCCCAAAAGTAGGCCCTGTAGACTGCTTTATTTCTTACTGGGAACCTCTACACAAGCAAGTTGAGCCAGAGACTGACCCCACCATTTGGTGACGCGTCCACATTACAATCTGAGCAGCTTAACCGGTTATAGGCCAGCAATTACAAGCATTACCCCCCTCCCTGCCATTTCCCACCAGATACTACTGGTGGGTCATATCCTCACCCCCTTTACCCACTTCGTCAATAGGAGACACATACCCAGGGGAGAGGGGTTCATTCTCACGACTGCAACTATCACCATATCTCCCGTTTTGGAAAATAGAGGCTGAACATATATAAAGAACTTCAAGGAGAAGGTCCCGCTTTTCATTCTCTCACTGTTGCAGATATACATATCCAAGTAAATCAAGGCACCAGATATAAAGACTCCCAGATTAGGCTGCCCTCACCAGAGCGCCCTCTTCACCTGGAGGGAATAGACCATAGCAACATGTAATTGAACACTAATTGTTCGTGGGCCCTGCCGGCTAATGGGTTCCTAATAGCATATGTAAAATAAATAAGCAAGCTCTCAACATTAACATACATATATCACTTAATAGTCTCGCATCCCGTAAATACAAGATGTCACAGGCCCAGAAAAGGAAGCAGAAGCCCCATGCTACGCCAAAAAGAACTGTGGTGGATCATTTTCAGCACCGCTCTAACATGGCCCAGGCGAGATCAGAAGATGAATACTCAGATACGGGGAGTGCCTCAGACACCCAGACCGGTTCAATCTTAAAGCAAAAGGCCTCACAGGCCCTGGAGATATCTAATAGTACTAACAACAATATGATAGAAACCATCCAATCCCTGCTAACCTCACATCACGATTCCTTGACTAAGAGATTTGATAGATCGCATGCCGACTTGAAGAGAGATATCGGTCTCATAGGAGAGAGAACTGATGCGCTGGAGCGCAAACAAGAAGACTTGGCAATAGATCACACCAACCTTCTTAGCTACTCCCAATCCCTGGCCATTCAGATCACTGATTTGGAATTGAAGCTGGCGGACCTAGAAGACAGGTCGCGTCGCAACAATATACGCATCAAAGGCGTGCCAGAATCAGTTCTACCACAGGACCTTGAGAAATATCTACATGGTCTATTTGAAGCTGTATTGGGGTCAGCGACAGGTGATGAGAATCTCATAGACAGAGTACACAGAGCCCTCAGGGCACGAACAGCGGATGGTGGACAACCAAGAGATGTGATAGCGAGGCTTCACTACTATACCTACAGAGAAAAAATCATCAGAGCCTTAGCCAGAGACAAGCAATTGCCTGAAGGGTATGCAGGTCTGCAAATCTACCCGGATCTTTCTACTCACACGCTCCAGATACGCAAACATTTCCAGCCCTATACTAAAATACTGAGAGAGAGAGATCTGAAGTACAGGTGGGGGTTCCCAGTAAGGCTGTTTATCACCAAGGACAGTCACCAATATATGGCCTCTACCCCTCAACAGGCACGTGAGTTGCTGCAAAAGTGGAACTTGCTCCCTCCAGATGGAGGAGATCGCTATCCCGACACAGAAATAGGCAATGGACTGAGGGCGTCAGCCCCACCATGGAAACCGCTACCACAAAGATCCTCTGGTACTCCTGGAACATCCAACGAAGCCTTTAAGAAGCACAGAGATTCTACTGATTCACAACGAGATGCAGACAAGTAGAGAGCCTGTCTGCTTTTCTTTTTGTTCTACTTGTTTTACTTACTTTGTTCATTCTATCTGCTGGACCCTCTGAAAGACGAAGATGACTCACCATAGGAGGGAGTGCTCTACAATGTTTAAGGACTGCTATCCTGCCTAAGCAGGATGAAGATGGGTGAGACCTAAGCAATCATATATTGTAGCTTATTTGTTTACCCAAGTAATGGACACTTACCATAATCCTTAAATATGCCTGTTTCTTTACTTATGCCCACATGTAAATTGTTGTTTTGTTATATTGAGTTATTGATCACATATTTATTGTTAGTCTATTACACAGACTTATATGCTTAGGCAATTGAACACCTATAAGCTTATTTATACTGTCCCCTTCAGCACTTAGTAGCAGGAGACACAGGGAGGAGACTGAATCTGTATCTGAGCGCCCATAACTAGTACGTGGCCCCCATCATGCTAGGACCTTCTCCATGAGTCTGACATACACTCTACCCATATCATATGTTAATGCCTCCTGCTAAGCCCTGTCCTATATTGGGAGTATAGAGGCATCTAATCTAACTTAAGCACGACTACCTCACAAAACGACTAACCTGCCCTTGCCGATACTTTAGCTGTAAGTCTCTAACTCCTATGGCAAGTCGATCCACAGTTAGTACCCTAAAGATTAGGGATAATTCCATGCCCTCTAGTGCTCCATCCTCTTTAGACATAAGCCACTAACCTAAGCAATGCCTTTATTGTTTAATGTCCTAGCCGTCTGTCATGCAGAGGACCCTGGACTATGACCCTAATGCCCCCCTCAGTTAGTCCAACTGCGATAAGGCATAGATCAGATTCCTAGCGAGAACCTGCTTGTGTAATGAATAGGGCTCTATACAAGGCACAGGGAATTAAGTAATGCCCAGAAAGGGAAAGGTAGTTGATACGCCACTAATCACTTTACGTTGCATCGCCCAGTTCTGTTCAAAATCCCTCCTGTTGTTGTTGTTGTTGAGATTAATGTTTATAATATGAGGTTTACAGCTTTGAATGTTCTATTATGTATGATGTACATATGCAATACATATGCTTTTTCATTCCACAGATTTATAACCCATATTTTAAGTCGGCGGGGTCGTGGACCCCTCTCCGCTCAGCTCCCCCCCACCATATTAGTTGTGCCCCACTGGCAAAGACCGGTTGGTGCACTCATTGCGAAAGTGTATACTTATCACTTTTATCCAGTCATAGAGGTTTCCTTTTATAATACCTCTCAGTTAATATATATCACGTTTTCCTAGCCCTCACAGCATAAGACTGATCCGCCACATTTGACTGCTAGACTGATTTACCACCCTAAGTAACCCAGGCAGCCCCCCGCCACTCCCAAAATGGCCCCGATACGTATAGCTACGCTGAACGCGCAAGGCTTAAATTCCCCCACTAAGAGGAAATTGCTACAGCGATATCTCCTAGCACACAAAGTACACATAATGTTCCTACAGGAGACACACTGGATGGGGGAACCCCGACTCTCTGGGATTTTCCGATACTTCCCAGTATGTGAAACTGCCTCCAATTCTGAGGGCAGGACCAAAGGAGTTGCCCTCCTGATTAGTAGAGACTTGTCCTTTACCATGGAGTATATTGAAAGAGATAGTGAGGGTAGGTACCTGATACTTATCTGTTCACTTAATAACACACTGTTCACACTAGTCTCATTATATGCACCTAATTCCAAACAAGTTCCCTTCCTCCGCAAATTATTAGCACACGTAGAACAGATCAAAAGAGGACACCTAATTATTGGGGGGGATTTCAACATGGTCTGGGACCCAGCCAAAGACAAGCAATCCACCATTACGACACACTCTGACAGAAACGTCTCATCTACCTCCAACGCTTTCCGGAAACTCATATACCAACACAACCTCTATGACGCTTGGAGATGCTTAGCACCTTCAGAGAAAGACTTTACACACTACTCAAAAGCCCACAATTCATATTCCAGGATCGATCATATATTCTGTGATTCGTGGTCTCTAGACCAACTTACTAACCCTTCCATCAGACCGTGTACATGGTCAGACCCTGACTAATAGGCCGCCATGGCGACTTTCTGAGCAATGGCTCTCTGATATAGAGCTTCCGGCGCTCCAAGAGGTTGTGAAGGAGTTCCTGTCACATAATGACACAGGAACCACCGACATTGACATGGTCTGGGCCGCTCTTAATGCATACCTACGGGGTCATTTTATTAAGAAAATGGCCCGACTGCGCAAAGAGCATAGCCAGCCCTTAGCGAAGTTATATGGAGATCTTCGTGCCCTTGAACAGACAAACAAAACGATCCCTAGTGTTCAAGTAGCCAATCAAATTGGACTTATCAGGGAAAAAATCTCCAAGAGAGATCTGTCCCGGGTCCAGGAGAATCTACATAAGCTCAAACAATTGTATTACCACAAAGGCAATAGGGCAGACAAGCTTCTAGATAACAAATTACGCATGCGCACACTACAGAAAAGGATACCCCACATAGTGACGTGCAGTGGTGTGGTACACTCTCCTAAAGAAATAGGCGCTGCGTTTGCTAGTTACTATTCTTCACTATACAATCTTGAGGAATCTGAAGCAACTGGCAGCTCTGGCCATGGCGACATTCTCAAATTCTTAGAAACACTACCTGTGCCCACTCTAACTGAGGAATCTAAAGCCGAATTACAGCGACAGTTCACATTAGAAGAGGTCAAAGCAGCCATAGAAGACCTCGCACCCCATAAGGCCTCTGGGCCAGATGGGTTCACGGCAATGTTCTATCGAACACTTAGCCCGATCATAACCCCGATACTGCTCCGACTTCCAAAAAGTAGCAACTAAAGGCGCCTTCCTGGCAGAATTCCTAGAAGCCAACATTACCACAATTCAAAAGGAAGGTAAAGACCCATTACTGTGCTCTAGCTACAGGCCCATCTCACTCATCAACGTAGATGCAAAAATCTACGCTAAAATATTGGCTAATAGGCTAGGGAAGCACTTGCAGACAATTATACACCTAGATCAGGTGGGCTTTGTACAAGGAAGGCAGGGTTCCGATAATACCCGGCGCCTTTTAAATATCTTCTCAGAAGCCGCGGATATGGGACTCCCGGTACTCACCCTGTCGTTTGATGCCGAAAAGGCCTTCGACAGGGTGAGATGGGACTACCTATTTCAAACTCTATCAGCGTTTGGAATACCGGACTCATTCATCACAGCGACCAAGGCGCTGTACTCGGCCCCCACCGCAGTTGTTAGAGGGTTGGGATTCTGCTCCCCTAAGATCACAATCAGTAACGGAACCAGACAGGGATGCCCCCTCTCCCCCCTATTGTTTGTTTTGGCTATTGAGCCCCTGGCGATCGCAATTAGAGAATCAAAACAGGTTCATGGCGTACAGATGCATGATACCCCTCAGAAGCTTGCGCTATTTGCCGATGACCTTACGGTCTTTCTTTCAGACCCAGTTGACTCTATCCCCCCGTTAATGGCCCTTTTCGCACAATTCGGAGAAATCTCTTATTACAAACTTAATGTGACCAAGACGGAGGCCTACTCCCTTAATTTTCCGCAGCATGAAAGGGAAGAGATCCAGCTTGCTTACTCCTTCAAGTGGTCCTGCAAAGCAGTTCGCCACTTGGGAGTCTTTCTCTCCCATAAAAAGTCGGTGGTGATCAAAGAAAACTTTGAAAAGCTGCTAACAGCCGTCACTTCGGAGCTTCACTCTAAAAGATATAGTGAAATATCTTGGATGGGCAGAATAGCGGCTCTTAAAATGATGATCTTACCAAAGATTACCTACCTGTTCCGCTGCATTCCGATGCCAGTCCCATATACATTGATTAGGAAGTTTCAGACCCTCTTTAACTCATACACTTGGCAGGATAAAAGACCCCGGGTGGCTGCACACATCCTGCAGATGCCGATAGAGAAGGGAGGCCTTGGCCTCCCTAGCGTTCGGAAATATTATGAAGCGGCAATGCTAACCCATGCTACAGCGTGGAGTAAAGATCTCCCCCCCAACAAGGTGGAGAGATTTAGAGCAGGCCTCACTGCCAGCTTACGTCTATCTCGAAGATTTGCTTTGGCTACCCCCACACTGGCAAGCCAAAGTTCATGTCGCCAACAACATAGTGAAAGGATGTCAAGAAGCTTGGAATAAGCTGCGTCATAACAAACTGGTGGCCCCGCACCCCTCACCAATACATCCAATAAGGGCCCTTCTAGTGGGGCTACTTAATACACATCTTAGCGCATGGGCTACTACGGGCATAAACACAGTGGGTGACTTTTACTGCAACGGACACTTAAGAACACATAGAGACATGCTGAGCCTCCCTACACTAACTCCCAAACACCAATTTGACTTACTGAGACTCCGTACACTGTTGAAATCCTGGGGCTTCCTAGACGAACCATTGAGAGACCTGACTATTTGGGAGACACGATGGACAACCAATACCCAGCAACATAAACCCCTCACAGTACATTATCACTGTCTTATTGAAGAAGAGACTACTCCAAAAACAATTCATATGACTGCATGGGAGAGAGACTTGCAGGCCACATTTCCATCAGATGCCTGGAGCAAGGCCATTAGCTTAACGAAAAAAGCAACCCATTGCGTTACTCTCTATGAGTTATACTTCAAAATAATCACCAGATGGCACTTAGTACCCACAAAACTACAGAAGCTTTTTCCTGACCACTCACAACAGTGTTGGAGGGAGTGTGGAGAGCCGGGGTCCCCCATCCATGTCTGGTGGACCTGCCCTAAACTGACGACTTACTGGCAGAAAATCGAAAAGATCTGTAAAGACTTAGAGCTAGCGCCAACCTTGAGTCCAGCCCTAGCCATACTGCACCTAGGTATGGACAAGCTCCCCAAAACCAAGCAAAAGCTCTTGATATATATCCTCCTCTCTGCTAAATTGCTAATAGCCAGGAATTGGAAAAAGAGTCAACCCCCCAGAATACAGAGTGTAATTGAGGGAGTGAACTATATCAAAAATATGAAAAATTACGTGGCTAGAGAACAAGGGCAATTACATAATTACTGCCTAATTTGGGAACCGTGGGAATCCATGTTGACTCACCTAACTCCCACTTGAACCCTCAGAAATAGGAAGATATATAGAAATACGTTCTTCTAGCTACTCCAACTTCCAACCTCCTCATATGCCCCTCTCCCCCCACACCTTCCCAGAAACCAAGACAGAAGCCCAATATCCTCACTAGCAGATAATGAGCGGAGAGGGGTCGGAAGGCCCCTCCATACTAATAGGAAACTGTGATGTAACATGATAGTTAAAACCACACTACTTAATCACTTCCATTGACTGGATTGCTGTTCTAAGGATAACACCTTTATAGAACGATGATATACGATTGTATACCCATGAAAGTTTACTATATATATAAAAGGTGACCTCTGTAAAAACGAGGACTCCCTTGCAGGGAGAAACTTGCATTATCATTGGTATTCTACAGTTACTGAACCTTGCACATGTAAATATACTTTTTATGCTTTATTGATTTTTGATGTTGTATATATCTTTACTGGAGAAAAGTAATCTGTTAACGATATGTCCTCAATAAAAAATGTTTAATAAAAAAAAAAAATTTACAATCCTGCATTTGGAAAGACCCACAAATTTGAAAGGCATCTAATGCCTTCTTGGATTTGATAATTTTTACAGACTCTTCATTTTAAAATTACTTCATTAACAAAAAAAAAAGAGCTAAGAAATTGTGAGTGCTTTCCAGAGACCTAAAGAAGTATTAACTTCTGCCTCCATCTCATGTCATCCAGATGTAATTTGATAGTTTACAATTAAATTAATTTGTATACTGCGCCAACATTACAAGATACAAGCTCCCAAAATGAGATCCCTAAAAACTCAAAGATAATAAATATGAATAGAATGAATATGAGTATGAATTCGTAATTTGATAGTTTATAGTCTAGGTAAATGTTTCCAATAACACTATAGGTGCCATTCTGTCCCAAGAAAACCCCAGAACTTGGAAGATGCATGTTTGATTTTTACGTGTTTTTCTTGCAGAACAAAAATACATTGCACAGAATAATTAATTACTTGCCATCAAGCTAGAAAAATGGAGTCACTGTTCAACCATTCATTTTTCGGACAGATCACCTGCTCATAGACTAAACCCACATCAAGCTCAATGAGCCTTGTTTTTCACCATATTTAATTATGTGCTATCTTATATTCAGGGTACTAAAAATATTAAAACAGATTCTCTGCCTAGACATCATGAAGAGCTTCAAGATTCTCCTCAACAACCAGATCCCACCATTCCTTCACAGCATATAATAGCTTATTTGACATCAACAGTGTTACACATTAAGTCTCAGGATCTTTTAACATTGATTGTTAAGTTGCCTCTTTCAATGCTTTTTGTTCCTGAAAACCTTACCAGGTCCCATTTTCCTTCTTAGCTGATGAGAGCCCATAGCTTCATAACATGAGGGAACCCTCAGAGATTTAGCCCCTCCCACCTTCTCTCCATCCCCAGTTTGTTCTTGGAGGAGAAAGGTTCAAGATTTCAGAGGTGCCCTACTATCAAACAGGGGTGAGGATTAACTGTGCTATGTGCTTTCCATTACCCACACAGCCCAGGAGCTATCTAATAGTACTCTCCTTACAGGTACTACATAGCTGGGGGTCACAGCCTTACACCTGAGGAGCTTTACCTATATGTTTAACATGGGAATTTGAGGGAACAGGATAGTTCTTATCTAGCATCCTTAAGACTACTTAGTAGCTCAATTTAACATTTTTACATCAAAAACCTTATTTCTCTTGTTAAGTGTATCCAGTCCACGGATCATCCATTACTTGTGGGATATTCTCCTTCCCAACAGGAAGTTGCAAGAGGATCACCCACAGCAGAGCTGCTATATAGCTCCTCCCCTCACTGCCATATCCAGTCATTCTCTTGCAACTCTCAACAAAGATGGACGTAGTAAGAGGAGAGTGGTGTATTATAGTTAGTTTTTTAACTTCAATCAAAAGTTTGTTATTTTTAAATGGTACCGGAGTGTACTGTTTCATCTCAGGCAGCATTAGAAGAAGAATCTGCCTGTGATTTCTATGATCTTAGCAGAAGTAACTAAGATCCATTGCTGTTCTCACATTCTGAGGAGTGAGGTAACTTCAGAGAGGGAATGGCGTGCAGGTTTTCCTGCAATAAGGTATGTGCAGTTAATATTTTTCTAGGGATGGAATTTGCTAGAAAATGCTGCTGATACCGGATTAATGTAAGTAAAGCCTTAAATGCAGTGATAGCGACTGGTATCAGGCTTATTAACAGAGATACATACTCTTATAAAAGTGTAATATAAAACGTTTGCTGGCTTGTTTAATCGTTTTTATATATGTTTGGTGACAAAACTTATTGGGGCCTAGTTTTTTTCCACATGGCTGGTTTGATTTTTGCCTAGAAACAGTTCCTGAGGCTTTCCACTGTTGCAATATGAGTGGGAAGGGCCTATTTTAGTGCTTTTCTGTGCAGATAAAAATACTGACAGAGACATTCAGCTTCTTCCTGCATGATCCAGGACATCTCTGAAGGGCTCAAAAGGCTTCAAAGTCGTGTTTGAGGAGGGTAACAATCACAGTAGACTGTTGCAGTTGTTGTGACTGTGTTTAAAAAACGTTTTTGTCATTTATTATTCTGTTTTTGTTATTAAGGGGTTAATCATCCATTTGCAAGTGGGTGCAATGCTCTGCTGACATGTTACATACACTGTAAAAATTTTGTTAGTGTAACTGCCTTTTTTCACTGTTATTTCAAATTTTGTCAAAATTTGTTTCTCTTAAAGGCACAGTAACATTTTTTAAATTGCTTGTTAACTTGCTTTAAAGTGTTTTCCAAGCTTGCTAGTCTCATTGCTAGTCTGTACAAACATGTCTGAAACAGAGGATGCTTGTTCATTATGTTTAAAAGCCATGGTGGAGCCCCATAGGAGAATGTGTACTAAATGTATTGATTTCACCTTAAACAGTAACGATCAGTCTTTATCTATAAAAGAATTGTCACCAGAGGGGTCTGTCGAGGTGGAAGTTATGCCGACTAACTCTCCCCACGTGTCAGACCCTTCGCCTCCCGCTCAAGGGACGCACGCTAATATGGCGCCAAGTACATCAGGGACGCCCATAGCGATTACTTTGCAGGACATGGCTGCAATCATGAATAATACCCTGTCAGAGTTGAATTGAGAGGCAAGCGCGATAGCTCTGGGGTTAGACGAGATACAGAGCGCGTAGATGCTGTAAGAGCCATGTCTGATACTGCGTCACAATATGCAGAACCTGAGGACGGAGAGCTTCAGTCTGTGGGTGACGTCTCTGAATCGGGGAGACCTGATTCAGAGATTTCTAATTTTAAATTTAAGCTTGAGAACCTCCGTGTATTGCTTGGGGAGGTATTAGCTGCTCTGAATGACTGTGACACAATTGCAGTGCCAGAGAAATTGTGTAGGCTGGATAAATACTTTGCAGTGCCGGTGAGTACTGATGTTTTTCCAATACCTAAAAGGCTTACAGAAATTATTAGTAAGGAGTGGGATAGGCCTGGTGTGCCCTTTTCCCCACCTCCTATATTTAGAAAAATGTTTCCAATAGATGCCACCACACAGGACTTATGGCAGACTGTCCCTAAGGTGGAGGGAGCAGTTTCTACTTTAGCAAAGCGTACCACTATCCCGGTTGAGGACAGTTGTGCTTTTTCAGATCCAATGGATAAAAAAATTAGAGGGTTACCTTAAGAAAATGTTTATTCAACAAGGTTTTATTTTACAGCCCCTTGCATGCATTGTGCCTGTCACTGCTGCGGCGGCATTCTGGTTTGAGACCCTGGAAGAGGCCATCTATACAGCTCCATTGACTGAAATTAGAACTCTTAAGCTAACTAACTCATTTGTTTCTGATGCCATTGTTCATTTGACTAAACTAACGGCTAAGAATTCCGGATTCGCCATCCAGGCGCGTAGGCCGCTATGGCTCAAATCCTGGTCAGCTGATGTGACTTCAAAGTCTAAATTACTCAACATTCCTTTCAAGGGGCAGACCTTATTCGGGCCTGGTTTGAAAGAAATTATTGCTGACATTACTGGAGGTAAGGGTCATACCCTTCCTCAGGACAGGGCCAAATCAAAGGCCAAACAGTCTACTTTTCGTGCCTTTCGAAATTTCAAGGCAGGTGCAGCATCAACTTCCTCTGCTTCAAAACAAGAGGGAACTTTTGCTCAATCCAAGCAGGCCTGGAAACCTAACCAGTCCTGGAACAAGGGCAAGCAGGCCAGAAAGCCTGCTGCTGCCTCTAAGACAGCATGAAGGAGCGGCCCCCTATCCGACAACGGATCTAGTAGGGGGCAGACTCTCTCTCTTCGCCCAGGCGTGGGCAAGAGATGTTCAGGATCCCTGGGCGTTGGAGATCATATCTCAGGGATATCTTCTGGACTTCAAAGCTTCTCCTCCACAAGGGAGATTTCACCTTTCAAGATTATCTGCAAACCAGATAAAGAAAGAGGCATTCCTAAGCTGCGTACAAGATCTCCTTGTAATGGGAGTGATCCATCCATTTCCGCGGACGGAACAAGGACAGGGGTTTTATTCAAATCTGTTTGTGGTTCCCAAAAAAGAGGGAACCTTCAGACCAATTTTGGATTTAAAGATCCTAAACAAATTCCTCAGAGTTCCGTCATTCAAGATGGAAACTATTCGAACCATTTTACCCAGGATCCAAGAGGGTCAGTACATGACCACAGTGGACTTAAAGGATGCCTACCTTCACAAGAATCATCATCAGTTCCTGAGGTTTGCCTTTCTAAACAGGCATTACCAATTTGTAGCTCTTCCATTCGGGTTGGCTACAGCCCCAAGAATTTTTACAAAGGTTCTGGGCTCACTTCTGGCGGTCCTAAGACCGCGAGGCATAGCGGTGGCTCCTTACCTGGACGATATCCTGATACAGGCGTCAAGCTTTCAAATTGCCAAATCTCATACAGAGATAGTTCTGGCATTCCTGAGGTCGCATGGGTGGAAAGTGAACGAAGAAAAGAGTTCTCTATCTCCTCTCACAAGGGTTTCCTTCCTAGGGACTCTAATAGATTCTGTAGAAATGAAAATTTACCTGACGGAGTCCAGGTTATCAAAACTTCTAAATGCTTGCCGTGTTCTTCACTCCATTCCACGCCCCACGGTGGCTCAGTGCATGGAAGTAATCGGCTTAATGGTAGCGGCGATGGACATAGTGCCATTCGCGCGCCTGCTTCTCAGACCGCTGCAATTATGCATGCTCAGTCAGTGGAAAGGGGATTACACAGATTTGTCCCCTCTACTAAATCTGGATCAGGAAACCAGAGATTCTCTTCTCTGGTGGTTATCTCGGGCCCATCTGTCCAAGGGTATGACCTTTTGCAGACCAGATTGGACAATTGTAACAACAGATGCCAGCCTTCTAGGTTGGGGTGCAGTCTGGAACTCCCTGAAGGCTCAGGGTTCATGGACTCAGGAGGAGAAACTCCTCCCAATAAATATTCTGGAGTTAAGAGCAATATTCAATGCTCTTCTGGCTTGGCCTCAGCTAGCAACACTGAGGTTCATCAGATTTCAGTCGGACAACATCACGACTGTGGCTTACATCAACCATCAAGGGGGAACCAGGAGTTCCCTAGCGATGTCAGAAGTCTCCAAGATAATTAGCTGGGCAGAGACTCACTCTTGCCACCTGTCAGCGATCCATATCCCAGGTGTAGAGAACTGGGAGGCGGATTTTCTAAGTCGTCAGACTTTTCATCCGGGGGAATGGGAACTCCATCTGGAGGTGTTTGCTCAATTGGTTCTCCGTTGGGGCAAACCAGAATTGGATCTCATGGTGTCTCGCCAGAACGCCAAGCTTCCTTGTTACGGATCCAGGTCCAGGGACCCAGAAGCGGCACTGATAGATGCTCTAGCAGCGCCTTGGTTCTTCAACCTGGCTTATGTGTTTCCACCGTTTCCTCTGCTCCCTCGTCTGATTGCCAAAATCAAACAGGAAAGAGCATTGGTGATATTGATAGCGCCTGGTATGTAGACCTAGTGGACATGTCATCCTTTCCACCATGGACTCTGCCTCTGAGACAAGACCTTCTAATACAAGGTCCTTTCAATCATCTGAATCTACTTTCTCTGAGACTGACTGCATGGAGATTGAACGCTTGATCCTATCAAAGCGTGGCTTCTCCGAGTCAGTAATTGATACCTTAATACAGGCACGAAAGCCTGTCACCAAGAAAATTTACCACAAGATATGGCGTAAATATCTTCATTGGTGTGAGTCCAAGAATTACTCATGGAGTAGGGTTAGGATTCCTAGGATATTGTCCTTCCTCCAAGAGGGTTTGGACAAAGGATTATCAGCTAGTTCTTTAAAGGGACAGATTTCTGCTCTGTCTATTCTTTTACACAAGCGTCTGGCAGAAGTTCCAGATGTTCAGGCATTTTGTCAGGCTTTAGTTAGAATTAAGCCTGTGTTTAAACCTGTTGCTCCTCCATGGAGCTTAAACTTGGTTCTTAAAGTTCTTCAAGGGGTTCCGTTTGAACCCCTTCATTCTATTATATCAAACTTCTTTCATGGAAAGTTCTTTTTCTGATGGCTATTTCCTCGGCTCGAAGAGTCTCGGAGTTATCTGCCTTACATTGTGATTCTCCTTATCTGATCTTTCATTCAGATAAAGTTGTTCTGCGTACAAAACCTGGGTTTTTACCTAAGGTGGTTTCTAACAAGAATATCAATCAAGAGATTGTTGTTCCATCATTATATCCTAATCCTTCTTCAAAGAAGGAATGTCTTTTGCATAATCTAGACGTAGTCCGTGCCTTGAAGTTTTACTTACAGGCTACTAAAGATTTTCGCCAAACATGTAACCTGTTTGTTGTTTACTCTGGACAGAGGAGAGGTCAGAAGGCCTCGGCAACCTCTCTTTCTTTTTGGCTTTGGAGTATAATCCGTTTAGCCTATGAGACTGCTGGACAGCAGCCTCCTGAATTACAGCTCATTCTACTAGAGCTGTGGCTTCCACCTGGGCCTTTAAAAATGAGGCCTCTGTTGAACAGATTTGCAAGGCTGCAACTTGGTCTTCCCTTCATACTTTTTCCAAATTTTACAAATTTGATACTTTTGCTTCTTCGGAGGCTGTTTTTGGGAGAAAGGTTCTACAGGCAGTGGTTCCTTCCGTTTAAGTTCCTGCCTTGTCCCTCCCATCATCCGTGTACTTTAGCTTTGGTATTGGTATCCCACAAGTAATGGATGATCCGTGGACTGGATACACTTAACAAGAGAAAACATAATTTATGCTTACCTGATAAATTTATTTCTCTTGTAGTGTATCCAGTCCACGGCCCGCCCCTGTCCTTTTCAGGCAGGTCTAAATTTTAATTAAACTACAGTCAGCACTGCACCCTATGGTTTCTCCTTTCTCGGCTTGTTTCGGTCGAATGACTGGATATGGCAGTGAGGGGAGGAGCTATATAGCAGCTCTGCTGTGGGTGATCCTCTTGCAACTTCCTGTTGGGAAGGAGAATATCCCACAAGTAATGGATGATCCGTGGACTGGATACACTACAAGAGAAATAAATTTATCAGGTAAGCATAAATTATGTTTTTTGCATTTTTCTACAAATGGTTACTGTCTCTTTAATAGAGCCGGTAACTGCCATGCGCAAGTTATCAGTTAGATCTCTCACAGTGCAGTTGGGCAGGAGGATGGATTTGCCTCCCACTATGAAAATACCCAACTTTTTTCATTGTTCTTAAAACCTGCGGTCTCCAATCAATATTCCTCTTACATTACAGTTCCTAACCCAATAAAAGTCCAAGGACAAGAGGGATTCCTAGTACTATAAGATTTTATTCCTGCAGGGTATGTAGTGCTCTTCAGTACTTATTAGATTGGCATGGGTACGGTCCTGAAGAAATAGGCTGGATACCTGCCTCTGAGGTTCATGCTCCAGCTCTCCTCCGGTCACGATCAGCATTCTCGGAAACTTGCTCCTAGGCAACCCAGGCAGGCCACCATTGAGGGGGGGGGGATCCTGTGAGGGAGCAAGGAATATTATTTGAGCTACCTGAGCCTGTATCGCACTTTGCACCTGTACTTGTGTCAGTATTGCACCCTATACCTTGTATCACAGCCTGCATCTGTACCTGAAGTCTGCTCCTCTATCGCAACCTGCACCTGAGACTGTACTGCAGCCTGTACCTGAACAGCCTACTCCTGGACTACAACTGCACCTGTACCTATCTGCACTTGTTTGTGAGGTCTTACCGCTACCTATTGCCATACCTGAGTCCTTAACTGTACCTGTGACCATACTTGAGGTCTTACCTGTTCCTACGGGCCCCATCTGTTTTTGTGGCTGCACAAGTGCTTGCGTCCCTATCTCAGGCCATATCTGCTATCTGACAGCAGCTGCGTATATGATACCGTACTGTTCATCTTTTTGGACAATCTTACTGGAAATTTTCACTATTGCAATATTTCACTAATAGTCTATAGAAAGTATATCCACATTTTAAAGCAAGTACTTTTCCTAGATATTTCGTCAGCATTGTGATAACATTTTAATTACGGTTTTACAAAATAATGGACTATATTTTTTTTACTTTGAAACACGTCAGTTTTCCATGATTTTTGGATTTTTCAGCACCCATTCCTCTTGAAACTCTGTTTAGACCTTTTTCACAAGTTTATGCTTAGTTCATGTATTAACAAACATGATCATTTTTAATTGCTAAAAAGGAAAAAAAGTTAATGGGACATTAAATACAAAATGTTATCTTTCACAGATGAATTCATTCATTTTATAAAGAAAAATAAATAAACACTGCATTTTTTTTTATTTTTTTGTTGCTTTCTTTTGCTCAGATTTTATAACCTGCAACATGCTGATAATTGCCTGACCCACTAAATACTACAGTGATTGCTTAAAGCAGTTTTCCCCCACCGCTTTTACACTTTTAGTAAACAAAAATACACAGACTGGTATACAATGATATGCACATATCTTGATTTTTGATTAGTTAATTGGGGAAAAAACTGTATTCTGACAGGTTCATCATCATCAAAGTTTTCCTCCATGGTTTCCCTCTGATTTAGTTGCATATGCCAAAAAAATGCATACTTCTTAAAATTGTAATTTACCCAATCCAAACCTTAGAAAACAGGATGTTCCAGTTGTATCCCATATAACTAATTTAAACAGCTACAGTTCAAAATTGGATTGGTATTTCATAGAGAAAAAAGCCAGCCAAATTGAATAAAAAGTTTTTGCACAGTAATCTACTTATATTTTGTTAGTCATTCCAGTGCAATTGAGTGAAGAATTTAACTGTTAATGACTGTGTTTTTCTAACAGTTTAGTCTTCTGCTTCTTCATCGCAAAGACAATGTAATACAATACAAATTAAGTAATTATCCTTATTATCCATATTGTATTGTTACAAAGAGACTCACACATACTTTATAAAGTCTGGACACGGATGTGGAGTAAAAGGCTGAGGGTATTCCCACGACTGCATCATCTAAAGCAGTAAGCAGTAATTTGCTGATAAGAGTCCATCCAGTCCATCCTAGCTATTGTGCATGCTAAGCACTACACAGGATATGTCTTGAGGGAAAAAAATTGCAGGATCCATCTGCTCGTTTCTGCTACACTGCGCTGATGTAAGATTACGCTAATCTGGTTGCTTGTCAGGACAGGTTAGTGAAAGCAGGCGAATGGCTGAGATTTGGAGTATAGAGTAGTTTACAGTAAATCATAATCTGCTCCTGTGTATGCCATGTTGAATATAGCAGAACAGCATGATAAGCTTGTTCAAGTTTGATGTCCCTTTAAAATAAAATATTACAAGATTAATGCATAGATTTCAAGCCCATAGGCAATATGTGGGCTTCACTTTTGGGAGTTAAATCAAATAGATAAATTAAGATATGCTTGTTAACAATTATTTACTGTTACTAAATATTATATTCGTAATCAAAGGAAAACTATGTAATATATACTGTATGGTGTGTTAGATTTTAATATGTTTAATTATTCCTGTTTTTCTTTTTGCACTATGTTGAGCTACTTCATTTTTCCACCTACTGATAGACAGTTTTTACCCTGCAGGTTGAGCATCCCATCACAGAATGCATTACTGGTCTGGACCTTGTCCAAGAAATGATCCGTGTTGCTAAGGGTTACTCTCTCAGGCACAAACAAGCTGATATACCCATAAATGGCTGGGCGGTTGAATGCCGTGTCTATGCTGAGGTAAAAGCAGCTGTAATGGCTGGGTTAGCATTTTTTGCACTAGATGCTCAAATTCTGGTATCATAACCAAGGTGAAGTCAAGGTTTGACTGTCTCGTGTCTACTCAGGCAAGTTCATGTGCATTGTACAGTTAAATACTTATTTGGATTAAAATATTGATTTTAAGTTTTAAAGGTAAGTCATTTAAAATAAGTTTTACATTTTTTATTCTAGAAAAAAAACCACGTTTTAGACCTAATAAAGTGTTCATCGTATGTCAGTTAAACTAAAAGTTGGATTTTGTTTTTGCCTTTTTTTTTTCATGGTTCCTTAATTAATAAAAATTTTAAAAAAAATGTCTTATTTTATTTTATAACAGGATCCCTTTAAATCCTTTGGTTTACCATCCATTGGCCGTCTTTCTCAGTATGAAGAACCCAACCATTTGCCTGGTGTAAGCCTTTTATCTTTTCTTCTTTTATATGTGAATGTGTATAATTACTTTTTACGGTGAAACTGTATAATAAATAAATTAAAACAAAAAGAAACATAAAGAAATAATAGTATTATGTTAAAGCTAACCCACTTAGCTGTGTTAACATTCACAGAACAGAGAGTGATCTGCATTTTACATAGTGTGTTTATTAAAGAGTTCTACTCAATATTTTCGAGAACACTAGCTGTTTGTTTAACAATTTTCTGCTCTGTGAAAAGAACAAGGAAAGCTACTCTCTTCAGAGCTAAAAAAAAAATAGAATTGGCATAAAAGTGACACAGTGTTTCCACGAAGACTGACAGGAATATATCATGTGTGTGTACAATTATTCAGACTGATTACTTGCGTGGAGAAGAGGAAGAATTCAGAATGTTAAGATGTTATTGGATATGTGATTTATTTCACTTCTTAAAATTGTTTTTCCCATATTCTTTCTAATGGGACCTGACCCTTTCTATGTTCAGAGGCTGCATGCTGTGTTCAAAGCCTGTGAGCAGAGCAAAAATTGCAAAGGCTTAACAGGCATTATGTCTCACTAAATATAAGAAAAGAAAACATGCATTAGAGGTTTTATTTAAACATCACTTCAGAATGTGAAAGGGAAAGATTCATTGAATTAAAAATGCACATTAATTACGGAGACTGTTTTAAGTTTCCATCCACATTTTAATGGCTAACAAGATGTCAAACATTTTGCCCTTGCAAGTTTTTGCAATTTGCAGTTTTGAGACGTGAGACCTGTTGAAAGTGCAAGTGATAATGGACAAACTATACCCCCTACAGTCAATGTCCCACCAAATCTTTCTTCAATTAATGCTGCAGCAGGAGTTTTGTGTAATAACATGTGTGCATAGGGGTTATCCCTTGAAGAAAAAAAGAAGGAAAAAAAAACAATTAAAATGCCTTAAATGTTTTGTCTACTGCTGTTATTTGCTTGTGTGAATGTTGCATGTCAGCTAAATGAACCAAGGAATAGATAAAGTGATTGGGTGTAAGAGAGTGCACACTAAGCTTTGTCTATCATTATTGCTGGGAGCAATCAAATTCATGCCAGCAGGACGGTAGATGCGTTGACAGCTGTAATTATGTATCTCCATGGTGATCACTTTTGGCCTGTCATGGAGGCCCACTTGTCCCCTCCCTTGTAAGCATTTAATCAGATTGGGCTGTCACTTGTCAGGTAGACATGGTGGGCTGGGAGTTCATTTTTGTGGGAGAGGTGAATTAAAAATGAAGGGTGTAAGATGCCTTCTAACTTCATGTAGGTCTTTCTAGTCCAGACAAAATAGATTTTAGTGATGCCAGAGGATTCAGAGCTGTGGTGAGAACATTTACTACAACTGGTCTTTCCTATGGCGTGACTGTTTATTATTAAGCTAAGGACACATTTTCTTAGTCAGCAAATCTTTTGTGTCTAATGATGTCAATAATTGCAAGTAAGTTAATTAGCTATTCATGGGGCTCCATCTTTTGGCATGGCAATTCAATTAACAGTGAGCTTAATGATTAATAAATGTTACTGTAAGAAATATTAAGAATTCTTAAGATTGCTCATTTTCATAATCCAGTACAGCAGTGGTTCTTAATCATGGCGTCTGTCTGGAAACCCCCTAAGCTCTCTGAGAAGTGTTATAAGTTAAGGCTGATGCTGGGAAAAAGGCATATTGCTTATGATATCATTCCTTGATGCATATTTGTAATACTGATATGTGTCTATTTTCTTTTATGTCTTCCTGTTGCCTTGTCCAAGTTAAATGAAACATAACATTTACCAGTTGCCAAATTGAACATTTACAATTTTTTGTTTGTTTTTCAATAAAGTAGAGGGTATGATTTTAAAAACTTGTTGATATTTTATTTTGGATGGCTAAAGTTGATCTGCATTCTATATTTGGGTGTCTGCACTGCTCATATGATTTTTGAAGAAACCTCTCATGAGGTTTATTATTGTGTAATTAAATTTTGCACTTGGTTATATCTCAGGAGGCAGAGGACTATTACCCCTGTAACTTATTTAATAACCCTACACAGGGGTATTCTTCCCAAATAACTTTGATAACATTTAAGCCTACTGTGGCTTTCAAAATGCATAAAATAGAGCTTCCTGTAGTTCCTCATATTTGGAGTCCTCTGTTCAGAGTGCTTTTCTCACTCAAAGATTTTGGCTACAGCACTTAAAGGGACATAAAACCCATTTTTTTCATGATTTAGATAGAACATCAAATTTTAAACAACTTTCTAATTTACTTCTATTATCATATTTTCTTCATTTTCTTGTTATCCTTATTTGAAAAGCAGAAATGTAAGCTCAAGAGTGTTCACATGTCTGCAGCACTATATAGCAGCAGTTTTGCAACAATGTCATACATTAGCAGGAGCACTAGATAGCAGCACTATTTCCTGTCATGTAGGGCTTCAGGCATGTGCACGCTACCTACCTAGGTATCTCTTCAACAAAGAATAACATGAGAATGAAATACATTTGATAATAGAAGTAAATTGGAAACTTTTTAAAAATTGTATTCCCTATCTGAATCATGAAAGAAATGTTTTGGGTTTAATGTCCCTTTAAGGTCTTGTTTTATTTTTGCCCTAGCAGACAACTAATTAAACTCTTTAATAGCTTTTTCAGTTAAGATAATGTATTTATCATATTCTTTCATCTATTAGCAACATACCTGTTATGTAAAATTACTGCATGGTCTTCCTTCTATCTTTTGTTTGTATCCACCAATTGAAAAAATATCACATGTAAAATTCTTCTATCATAATAATCATACTATATATTTTCACAAAATATCATTTATTTCTATTCTCCATTTTCGCATTTATTTAGAGACCTGCAAGCTTATATTTGCTGAGAGAAACATCTAAGAGCCCTGACACTAAGAATCAAACAAAATGGGTCTAGCAGGTGTTAATTCTTACTATTACAGTCCATTGGCAGCTTTTAAGACATGTAACCCCTTATTTTAAAGAGCAATATTATAGAAACATAAATTCTATGGTGAGGAGGGTGATATGGATTTTTTAACAGTAGCATAAGACCCAAAAAGTAAGACCAATGCTCTGAGGTGTTGTCCCTGTTATTCCATTAACATGACATTTGGAGAGATACAGGAATACTCATTTCTTTTTAAAGACACAATGAGTCCACGGATCATCATCCTTACTTGTGGGATTTCACCTCCTGGAGGCAAAGAGCACCACAGCAGAGCTGTTAAATAGCTCCTCCCTTCCCTCCCACTACAGTCATTCTCTTTGCCTACGTTAGTGATAGGAAGAGGTAAAGTGAGGTGTTAGATTAGATTTTGCAATCAAGAGTTTATTATTTTTAAGTAGTGCCAGAGTGTACTGCTTTGTTCTAGGGTGTAGCCTTAGTCCATATCAGTCTCTACAGTAGAGCTTTGGTGGCTTTAGAGCAATGGGAACTTGTGGGACATAATTCTCACTGCACCTTCCATATTTCTGCTGCCCTTATCCTTCAGCCTGAGGTTGTCACTGACTCAGCATTTGTTTCTTTCTTTCTCAGGCCAATGTGAGGGAGAGGGCCTCTCAAGCTTGGGACCTGCCTTGCTGCCAGGCAGTGTTTAAGGTAAGTTCTACCTTTTTTTGGGATCTAAGGAGTCTCAGTATATTTACATTAGCACTATGGAGCATAAGGGGTTAATGGAAAAACCTGTTTATGTTGGGACGGTTTTTAAACTTTCAGACTGAGAGTTTTTTTGGACAGTGTCAGGGCACTGGGGCTGGAGTTATGTGGCTTAGTTGTTTTTTCTATGGAGGGCTCCGGTGGTTTCACAGTGTTTTTTCCCCAGAGGGAGAGACATTAGGCATTGGGTACGCCCACTATGGACGGGACTTTCTGTATTTGCGTGCCTCTTCACTTAGCGCGGTTTTCCTGAACAGTTTAGTGCGTCATTCAGCTGGGCTAGTTGATTGTTGGTGCTAGAGCGGCATGTAGTGTAATTCCATGCGCTCATAGCACGGATGCGGGGAAGTCCGGTTCAGTGGCTGAATGTGTGAAACTGATTGTTACAAGCAGAGGATCAGGTGTCAGTTTGCATGGTAGGAGCACCTCAGCAGGCTGTTGAGGTGCAGAGGTGCATTTAGCATTTTCTTTTTCTGTCCGTTTGTGTTAAAAGACAAATCTGACACTTTGCAGAAAAAATAGCAAAATCGTTTGCATTTAAAGAGACAGTAACGTTTTTTTATAATTTTATTTTGTTAATATTTAGTATTTCTTTCATGTAATTGGCAAGAGTCCATGAGCTAGTGACATATGGGATATACAATCCTACCAGGAGGGGCAAAGTTTCCCAAACCTCAAAATGCCTATAAATACACCCCTCATCACACCCACAATTCAGTTTTACAAACTCCTATGGAGGTGGTGAAGTAAGTTTGTGCTAAGATTTCTACGTTGATATGCGCTTCTCAGCATTGTTGAAGCCTGATTCCTCTCAGAGTACAGCGAATGTCAGAGGGACGTGAAGGGAGTATCACTTATTTGAATACGATGATTTCCCTAACGGGGGTCTATTTCATAGGTTCTCTGTTATCGGTCGTAGAGATTCATCTCCTACCTCCCTTTTCAGATTGACGATATACTCTCAATTTACCATTACCTCTACTAATAACCGTTTTAGTACTGGTTTGGCTATCTGCTATATGTGGATGGGTGTCTTTTGGTAAATATGTTTTCATTACTTAAGACACTCTCAGCTATGGTTTGGCACTTTATGCATTTATATAAAGTTTTAAATATATGTATTGTACTTATATTTGCCATGAGTCAGGTTTATCTATTTCCTTCTGCAGACTGTCAGTTTCATATTTGGGAATGTAAACATTTTTAAGAAATGTATTTCTTACCTGGGGTTTAGTCTTTTTTCAATTGACTACTTCTTGCAATTGCGGGTATTAGCCCCGCGGGTGCGTCAAATGCTAAACTTTATTGCGTCATTCTTGGCGCGAAAATTTTTTGGGCACGAAAAAGTACGTTTATGACGCAACTTCGTCATTTCCGGCGTCATATGTGACACCGAGACCTTTCACTCGGAGGCGTCATTAGTGACGCAAGTGTGTCATTTCCGGTCATTTTTGGCGCCAAAAAAGAGTTTACGTTACGTTGTGCGTCATACTTGGCGCCAAACTTTTTTCATCATTATTTTAATACCCCTTGTTTGTTTGCCTCTTGCTTTTTGCTTTCAGAGGCCTATGCTATTGCATTTTTTCCCATTCCTGAAACTGTCATATAAGGAAATAGATAATTTTGCTTTATATGTTGTTTTTTCTCTTTCATTGTGCAAGATGTCACAATCTGATCCTGTCTCAGAAGTTTTTGCTGGAACATTGCTGCCTGACATCGGTTTTACCAAAGCTAAGTGCATTTGTTGTAAAATTGTAGAAATTATTCCACCGAATGTCATTTGTAATAGTTGTCATGATCAACTTTTACATGCAGATAGTGTTTCCATCAGTAATAGTACATTGCCAGTTGCAGTTCCTTCAACTTCTAATGTGCATGATATACCTGTAAATTTTAAAGAATTTGTTTCTGATTCTATTATGAAGGCTTTGTCTGCATTTCCACCTTCTAATAAACGTAAATGGACTTTTAAAACTTCTCAATTAGCTGATGAAATTTCAAATGACCAACAACATAATAATTCATCCTCTTCTGATGAGGATCTATCTGAAACAGAAGATTCTTCCTCAGACATTGGCACTGACAAATCTACTTATTTATTTAAAAAAGAGTATATGCGTTCTTTATTAAAAGAAGTGTTAATTACTTTGGATATTGAGGTAACCAGTCCTATTGACATTCAGTCTAATAAACGTTTAAATGCTGTTTTTAAACCTCCTGTGGTTTCCTCAGGGGTTTTTCCTATTCCTGAGGCTATTTCTGATATGATTTCTAGGGAATGGAATAAGCCAGGTACTTCTTTTATTCCTTCTTCAAGGTTTAAAAAATTGTATCCTTTACCAGCAAAATCTATAGAGTTTTGGGAAAAAATCCCCAAAGTTGATGGGGCTATTTCTACTCTTGCTAAACGTACCACTATTCCTATGGAAGATAGCACTTCCTTTAAGGATCCTTTAGATAGGAAGCTTGAATCTTATCTAAGGAAGGCCTATTTATATTCAGGTCATCTTCTCAGACCTGCTATTTATTTGGCAGATGTTGCGGCTGCATCAACTTTCTGGTTGGATAGTTTAGCGCAACACGAATTGGATTCTGACATATCTAGCGTTGTTCGCTTACTGCAACATGCTAATCATTTTATTTGTGATGCCATTTTTGATATTAATTGATGTTAGATCCATGTCTTTAGCTGTTTTAGCTAGAAGGGCTTTGTGGCTTAAATCTTGGAATGCTGATATGAGATCTAAATCTAGATTACTATCTATTTCTTTCCAAGGTAATAATTTATTTGGTTCTCAGTTGGATTCTATTATTTCAACTATCACTGGGGGAAAAGGAGTTTTTTTGCCTCAGGATAAAAACCTAAGGGTACATCTAAGGCTTCTAACCATTTTCGTTCCTTTCGTCAGAATAAGGAACAAAAACTCAATCCTCCCCCCAAGGAATCTGCTTCCAATTGGAAGCCTTCCTCAAATTGGAATAAATCCAAGCCATTTAGGAAACCAAAGTCAGCCCCTAAATCCGCATGAAGGTGCGGCCCTCATGCCAGCTCAGCTGGTAGGGGGCAGATTAAGGGTTTTCAAGGATTTTTGGATAAAATCTGTCCAAAATCATTGGATTCAGAGCATTGTCTCTCAAGGGTATCGAATAGGATTCAGAGTAAGACCTCCTGTGAGAAGATTTTTTCTCTCACGCATCCCTGTAAATCCAGTAAAAGCTCCAGGCTTTTCTGAAGTGTGTTTCAGACCTGGAGTCTTCAGGGGTAATCATGCCAGTTCCTCCTCAGGAACAAGGTTTGGGGTTTTATTCAAACCTATTCATTGTACCAAAGAAAGAAAATTTATTCAGACCAGTTCTGGATCTAAAAATTTTGAATCGTTATGTAAGAGTACCAACTTTCAAGATGGTGACTATAAGGACTATTCTGCCTTTTGTTCAGCAAGGACATTATATGTCCACAATAGACTTGCAGGATGCATACCTTCATATTCCGATTCATCCAGAACACTTTCAGTTTCTGAGATTCTCTTTTCTAGACAAGAATTACCAATTTGTTGCTCTTCCATTTGGCCTAGCAACAGCTCCAAGAATCTTTTCAAGGGTTCTGGGTGCCCTACTATCTGTAATCAGAGAACAGGGTATTGCAGTGTTTCCTTATTTGGACGATATCTTGGTACTAGCTCAGTCTTTACATACTGCAGAATCTCACACAAATCAACTAGTGTTGTTTCTCCGGAAACATGGTTGGAGGATCAATTTACCAAAAAGTTTCTTGATTCCTCAGACAAGGGTCACCTTTTTAGGCTTCCAGATAGATTGTGTCCATGACTTTGTCTCTAACAGACAAGAGACGTTTAAAATTGGTCGCAGCATGCCAGGTCCTTCAGTCTCAGTCATTCCCTTCAGTGGCTATGTGCATGGAAGTTTTAGGTCTCATGACTGCAGCATCGGACGCGATCCCCTTTGCTCGTTTTCACATGAGACCTCTACAGCTTTGTATGCTGAATCAATGGTGCAGGGTTTATACAAAGATATCACAATTAATATCCTTGAATCCCAATGTACGACACTCTCTGACATGGTGGATAGATCACCATTGTTTGGTTCAAGGGGCTTCTTTTGTTCGCCCAACCTGGACTGTGATCTCAACAGATGTGAGTCTTTCAGGTTGGGGAGCTGTTTGGGGATCTCTGACAGCACAAGGGGTTTGGAAATCTCAAGAGGCGAGATTACCAATAAATATTTTAGAACTCCGTGCAATTCTCAGGGCTCTTCAGTTCTGGCCTCTGCTAAAGAGAGAACCGTTCATTTGTTTTCAGACAGACAATATCACAACTGTGGCTTATGTCAATCATCAGGGTGGGACTCACAGTCCCCAAGATATGAAAGAAGTATCTCGGATACTTGCCTGGGTGGAATCCAGCTCCTGTCTAATCTCTGCGGTGCATATCCCAGGTGTAGACTATTGGGAGGCGGATTATCTCAGCCACCAGACTTTACATCCAGGGGAGTGGTCTCTCCATCCAGATGTGTTTTCTCAGATTGTTCAGATGTGGGGGCTTCCAGAGATAGATCTCATGGTCTCTCATCTAAACAAGAGACTTCCCAGATACCTGTCCAGGTCCAGGGATGTTCAGGAGGAAGCAGTGGATGCGCTGACTCTTCCTTGGTGTTATCATCCTGCTTACATCTTCCCACCTCTAGTTCTCCTTCCAAGAGTGATCTCCAAAATCATCATGGAACAGTCTTTTGTGTTGCTGGTGGCTCCAGCATGGCCACACAGGTTTTGGTATGCGGATCTGGTTCGGTTGTCCAGTTGTCCGCCTTGGCCACTTCCGTTACGGCCGGACCTACTATCTCAAGGTCCATTTTTCCATCAGGATCTCAAATCATTAAATTTGAAGGTATGGAAATTGAACGCTTAGTTCTAAGTCATATAGGTTTCTCTGACTCAGTGATTAATACTATGTTACAAGCTCGTAAATCTGTCTCTAGAAAGATTTATTATAGAGTTTGGAAGACTTACATTTCATGGTGTTCTTCTCATAAATTCTCCTGGCATTCTTTTAGAATTCCTAGAATTTTACAGTTCCTTCAGGATGGTTTGGATAAGGGTTTGTCTGCAATTTCCTTGAAAGGACAAATCTCTGCTCTTTCTGTTTTATTTCACAGAAAGATTGCTATACTTCCTGATATTTACTGTTTTGTACAGGCTTCAGTTCATATTAAACCTGTCATTAAATCAATTTCTCCTCCTTGGAGTCTTAATTTGGTTCTGAAGGCTTTACAGGCTCCTCCATTTGAGCCTATGCATTCTTTGGACATTAAACTACTTTCTTGGAAAGTGTTGTTCCTTTTGGCTATCTCTTCTGCTAGAAGAGTTTCTGAGCTATCTGCTCTTTCTTGTGAGTCTCATTTTCTGATTTTTCATCAGGATAAGGCAGTTTTGCGGACTTCTTTTCAATTTTTACCTAAGGTTGTGAATTCTAACAACATTAGTAGAGAAATTGTTGTCCCTTCCTTATGTCCCAATCCTAAGAATTCTTTGGAGAGATCCCTACATTCTTTGGACGTGGTAAGAGCTTTGAAATATTATGTGGAAGCTACTAAAGATTTCAGGAAGACTTCCAGTCTATTTGTTTTATTTTCTGGTCCTAGGAAAGGTCAGAAGGCTTCTGCTATTTCCTTGGCTTATTGGTTGAAACTTTTGATTCATCAAGCTTATTTGGAGTCGGGTCAGGCCCCGCCTAAGAGCATTACAGCTCATTCTACTAGATCAGTCTCCACTTCATGGGCTTTTAAGAATGAAGCTTCAGTTGATCAGATTTGCAAAGCGGCGACTTGGTCCTCTTTGCATACATTTACTAAATTCTACCGTTTTGATGTATTTGCTTCTTTGGAACTAGTTTTTGGTAGAAAAGTTCTTCAGGCAACTGTTTCAGTTTGATTCTTCTGCTTTTGATTTAAGTTTTTTTCTTTCAAAAATGAAAATAAACATATTTTTTTTGGGTTGTGGATTAATTTTTTCAGTGAAATATGGCTGTTTTTATTTTTTATTCCCTCCCTCTCTAGTGACTCTTGAGTGGAAGACTCCACATCTTGGGTATTGATATCCCATATGTCACTAGCTCATGGACTCTTGCCAATTACATGAAAGAAAACATAATTTATGTAAGAACTTACCTGATAAATTCATTTCTTTCATATTGGCAAGAGTCCATGAGGCCCACACTTTTTATGGTGGTTATGATTTTTTGTATAAAGCACAATTATTTCCAAATTTCCTTTGTTGATGCTTTCTACTCCTTTCTTTATCACCCCACTGCTTGGCTATTCGTTAAACTGAATTGTGGGTGTGGTGAGGGGTGTATTTATAGGCATTTTGAGGTTTGGGAAACTTTGCCCCTCCTGGTAGGATTGTATATCCCATATTTCACTAGCTCATGGACTCTTGCCAATATGAAAGAAATTAATTTATCAGGTAAGTTCTTACATAAATTATGTTTTTTTCTGTTGAATCTTAACAATTTGTGATGAAAGATGGACCAAGAGGGTGTGCAGTATGTTACATGTACTTTGTGTCTGGATGCACATGTGGAACCACCAATCCCTTTATGTCCTACATGTATTGAAAGGACTGTAAGTTTTAGGGATAACATTTTTACTGAGCCAATCTCCTCTCAGGCAGATGTTGTCCAAGAGTCTTCTGATGAGGGTCAATTTATGCCGCAACCTTCTCCCCAAGCTTCCCAAAAATTAGCGCACCCACCAGCAGTGCCCTGCGCTTCTGCTCTAGCACCTGCTGGAGTAACTTTAAAAGACATAGCTGCGGTTATGTCTTCCACAATTTCTGATGCGTTGTCTGCTTTTCCTATGCTTCAAGGCAAGAGCAAGAGGAAGGACAAACATGTTATCAGTGAGGTTTCTGATGCCATGGTGGCAGTCTCAGAGGTACCCTCCCAGGGTACAGAGACTGAGATGGAGGGTATAGAGGTTTTATCAGATGGCAAGATTTCTGATTCAGAGAGTTCTTTACCTTTGACTGATTCAGAGGTTGTCTCTTTCCGATTTAAACTAGAACACCTCCGTCTGTTACTCAGGTAGAAGGGACTATTTCCACTTTAGCCAAGCGAACTACTATTCCTATTGAGGATAGTTGTGCCTTTAAAGACCCCATGGACAAGAAGTTGGAGGGTCTACTTAAAAAGATTTATGTTCACCAGGGTCTGCTGTTGCAGCCGGCTGCATGCATTGCTACTGTCACTAGTGCGGCAGCTTATTGGTTTGATGCTCTGTCAGAGTCTCTTAAGTCTGAGACGACTTTGGAGGAGATCCAAGATGGGATTAAAGCTCTGAAGTTAGCCAATGCTTTTATTACGGATGCTTCTCTGCAAATTACTAAATTAGCAGCTAAGAGTTCGGGGTTCTCTATCCTAGCCCGCAGCGCTTTATGGTTAAAACCTTGGTCTTCGGACGTGTCATCTAAGTCTAAGCTTCTAGCTATTCCTTACAAAGGAAAGACCTTGTTTGGACCTGGCCTGAAGGAAATTATCTCTGACATCACGGGAGGTAAGGGTCATCTCCTTCCTCAGGATAAGAGAAATAAACAAAAAGGACGACAAAGTAATTTTCGTTCCTTTCGGAATTTCAAGGGAAATTGATTCTCTTCTTCCTCTAAACCGGAAGGAAACTATTCACAATCTAAGCCTACTTGGAGACCAACCAGCCTTGGAACAAGGGTAAACAGTCCAAGAAGCCTGCTGCTGACTCCAAAACAGCATGAAGGGCATGCCCCCGATCCGGGACCGGATCTGGTAGGGGGCAGACTTTCTGTCTTTGTTCAGGCTTGGGTTTGAAAAATGAAGATTCTGTAAAACAGTTTGCAAGGTTGCAACTTGGTCCTCTCTGCATACTTTGGGAGAAAGGTTCTTCAAGCGGTGTGCCTTCTTTTTAGGTCTGCCTGTCTTTTCCCCTAGTCATCTGTGTCCTCTAGCTTGGGTTTTATTCCCCAACAGTAAAATATGAAGTTGGGGACTCACCATTTCTTAGGAAAGAAAACAAAATTTTATGCTTAAATGATAAATGAATTTCTTTCCGGATATGGTGATTCCACGACCCCGCCCTTTATTTTAAGACAGTTATTTTTTGTCTAGACCTCAGGCACCTCTACACCTTTGTGTTACTCCTTTTTCTCCATTTCCCTTCAGTCGAATGACTGGGGTTTGTGGGAAAGGGAGTGATACTTAACAGCTTGGCTGTGGTGCTCTTTGCCTCCTCCTGCTGGCCAGGAGTGTTATTCCCAACAGTAAATGACATAATGGACTCACCATATCCGGAAATAAATAAATTTATCAGGTAAGCATACATTTTGTTTTTCACACCACTGTTCGACTCGCTAACAGCAGCTATGAGGGAACTTCTTATGGAAATGCGAGCGCTTCGCGTAACTGGTCATCTTAGAATTTCTCCTACCCGCCTGACAGGCCCTCGGCAGGTCTTACCAATCAGGCAGAATAGTAAGAAGAAACCCCTAGATACATACCTCTGCGGAATGTGGGGTAATTATAACTAACCTTGGACCCCCTTAAATAAGCCTATGTATATAAAGGAGGGTAGTGCCTAATGTCTTATGGTATAATTTGAGAAAAACAAGAAAGAGAGAGAAGAAGCATTTACTGGCACACTTTAGAAGGGTAGTTATATAAAACTTAACATTTAATAAATGTAAATAAAATATTCCAACCCAATATTAAAAAATAATTAAAAATAAAGCAAACGGGGGCGTGTCCGAACTGCGATCCTACATGGTCGCACTTTCTCTGTGCTCTCACTGATCACTTGTAACCCGCCGGTATCAGGGGAGACCCTACAGCTCAGAATTACATCCATCTGTCTATGAGGGCAGACTACCTAACAGCATCCGAAATTTTGAGCATTCTGTGTTGTATTTGTGAAGTTTGAGGCAGACATCGGACGCAGAAGGCCTAGAGTGGCGGCTCATACATAGGCAGCGCCACCCCCTCGAATACTCAAGGGTTTTTGTCCAAACCGGGTACTATCTACTTCAGTTTTAAATACTTGTTCAGTTCCCGAACCATATCATCATTTCAAAGATTGCATAAAAGAGGATACTTCTCAATCTTTTTGCTACGCAACTCCGCAAAATGGCTACCGCACTGGAAACAGACCTACAGGCTAACTGTGATAGCTGCATGGAAAAGCTGGAACGCTGTTTTCAGACCCTGATTGACAGAGCCCCATGGGACTTTCTTATCCATATTTATCAAAAGCGGCAAGAATCATACCAGGTTACTACAGCTAAGGTGGCAGACACAGCATTGGAGCCCCCAGAGGTTGATAACCCTGCAGGAGAGCCGCCATGCTTGTCGACATTATCTCAACAACCGGCTAGCCGCACAACAGGATTTGAGAAATCGGGCGGCCAACGCTTTGAGGGAGCTGCAGAGATGAAGACCGAGAAGCTGTTTGAACCCGATCTGAACCTCAGCACTCTTGCAGCAGAGGCGTTCACAGCCGATATAACCCAGGACCTGCCATCTCAAGGGGATCTTGTATTCCGCTCCACACCAGGGCAGAAGCCGGGGGTGACCACTCTTGCAATTACACGCATTAAAAATAGTCACAATCCATCTGGCCCTTGTAAATCAAGTTTATTGGAGCAATCACTATGGCTGGACTTAGTGAGTATGCTGCGATCTGAAAAGCTGATTGAAGAAGGAGGCACAGGAACTCAAATACCACTACTTAGATATTGCTCTCGAGGTGATGGGCGCTGGATATGGGACACTGGGACAATGTTTGCACACGGGCAAGTTATGCTCGGAACCAGAAATTTAGTGTAAGTTTTTATCTTAATATATAAGGACTGTCAATTGCCGAAGGAGAGACATAAAGACATTTGGGTTTCTGGTTATGCTTTATTTCCTTTTTATATATATATATATATATATATAATATCTGTTAGGTCATTACTATAAGGGTAAACACTGTGTCTATATGGTTACTTAATTTTGCTTTGGTTATACTACAGAGGTCCCTTTCCTATCAGATCACTTACATGGCCTTCTTTCCGCGGTTCGCGGCCGGAACCGAGGAGGGGGCTAAATATGCACTAGCAAAGCTATAGGAATTGTCTCTGCCTAAACACGTACTTAGTGGGGAAACATGCATTTCTTAAGCCTACATCCCTGTCTCATAACGTCTTAACACACTTGACAGAGCCCTGAAGATCTGATCTCCTTATTGTCTCACATGGAAGACCTTACTTTTTCTCATACTGCCCTTAATTGTAGTGGTGTGTTTTCCAGGGGGCTTAGTGGGGGGCCCCCGAGGGAGGCATACTATACCCAACGGATATAATAAGGGTTCCTACATATGAAAATCATTGTCTTCATGTACATAGAACATATCTCCCTTAAAGGGCTAGTCAATTGCAACGCCCATCCAAAAGATAATTTACAGACCACATTGGTGACAGAGCAGGATAGCCTAAACTGACCTGACATTGCTGTATACTCTCCTATGGGAGATGGTAAGAAAGTAGATTTGAACATCCCAAACTGCATTGAGCCACTGCCCGAACCTTGCAACACTTAGCTGCTTAAATCTTAGTATCTATTAGGGGTTGACATACCTTTTCCTTATATATGATGGTTTACGTTTAACTGTTTTTCATGATAATGTTTATATTCAATGAGTGGGTTCCCGGTTTGGACCTGAGCATCTTCTATCTTTAAAATATAAAACATACTCAATATTGTTAGAGATGCCTCTTTTTTCTTATTTTTCTTTTTATGTGTTGTCTGTTATTACTATTTAATAAACCCCTATATAATTTTACTTGCACTTTGAGGATCCAAAAGCGATCTAATATGACATGTAGAGGGGTGAAAATGAAGGAGAAGGTTGCTATATTTATAATTATTTTTTCTTTTACTATTTGTTTTTGGTGCATTACACACTTTCAGATATGCTATAAATGTTTGTAATGTAATGACTATTGTACCATGCAAATTTATGTTTGTAAACTTCTATTCCTTCAATAAAAACATTAAAAAAAAAAGCAAACATTGCCTCCTCTTGTAAAGCATGCAGGATAAACCAATATAAATACGACATGTGTCTAACGAGGCTTGCAGAACTAAGTAACCCAAAATTGGGCAGGGGAGGTTCCGGTACAAACGAACACCAGTTTAACCATGAGGGAATATTACCATAAACTAGAATGGAGAGCCTTTAGGATCTACCCTATCATTCCCAAAAAAGGTCCCCCTGTAATCATATATAATCGAATAAAGTTCTACAAAAATTGCTAATTAAGGCTAACAAATTAACTCAAATAGAGGAGAGAGGAGAGGCAGTGCGAACGCCTGACGTGCGTTTCGCATCTGCTTTGTCAAAGGCGCCGGACACTCCACAGTGTGTTCTTTTTCAGGGACTGTTAGCCAATCAGGCGAGTTCGTCAAGGTGACGTCATCTGATTTTTAGCCAATCGCAGCATGGCTATAACAACGCCGGTGAATGCTACGTATGGTTAGCTTAGAGGGTGTGTGTGCGGTAGCCAATCAGGAGCGTGGTCATGAGGCAGTCATGAAGAACACGCCTACCTGTCAATGTGTTGTATTTACACTGGGATGTATTGTTGATCCCAATCTCATAGTGTTTAACAGTAAAGACCCTAATTACTCAGAGATTGTGGTAATCACTCGTGTACTTGAGCTTAAAAGTAAGGCTATTTTATTTAAATAGCATCTTAATTTACCCACCAGTTGTTTAAGACGTGTGGTGGGATTATTGTAACATTATAAAATCGATATTCAGATTAAAGTCTCTAGAGAGGTGGAAGAACATTTATACCATACTCTATATGCTGATGGAAACAATATACATTAATGATGGAATTATACCGCAAATGATGCTTGCGTTAATTTGTATGGTATTATTTGGATCATAATGCAGGCACGATCAAGGGATCTAATACATAACTCATCGGTACTTATTGTGGACAAATAATATTAAAACAAAACAAATCAATGACATATATATAAACATACCACAGGGCGATCAATTACAAATGAGCCATAGTTTAGTATATAGCATTCAATAAGTGTTATGGTCCAAACATGATGGAAAACTTACTGTTTCAAATGCCATAAAATCAGTATTCTGGCTAATCAGTGTTAGTTTATTATGTTTAAGTGTCCTCGTTGGGGATAAACAGTAGTGTACACTGTATGTGATCATATGTGAATATATTACACATTCGAATTAGAACCATAATGTCAATATAGACATGTAATATGTATTACAACATGAGGTGTTAATCAGTGCTCTGGAATACAGAGGGAGAGCAGTAAAAAAATTATGATTCAGATGGAGCCTTGTATCACGGATACTGAAGATATCAACTGATGTTATAGGTATGCAATGTACGATATCTGTTCGTTCATGCCTAGTGGAGTCATACTTTGCAGCCAAAATATCAATTTTGTCTCAGCTTTGAGAAGTGCATTTTCAATATTGCCTCCTCTGATGCCCAGCGTGATTTTTTCTAAAATCCAACATTTAAGGTCTGGTTTGCCTTCATGACACTCTTAAAAAGTGTCTCATGACTGACTGATGTTATCTTTCTTTCTTTTTCTAAATCATTTTTGGCATTTTTGATGTTGCAAAGGTGTTCGCCTAGTCATTTTCTAAATTCCCTTGACAACATTCCTACATACTTTTTATTACAACTACATTCCAAACAGTATATTATATTTTTGGTTTTACAATTAAAGAGTTCGTTCATATATCTCGCCCCTTCTGAAAAGATATTTAGCTGCTTTATATTGTGTATAAAGGGACAATATTTACACGATCCACAGGAATATGTCCCCTTTAAATCGTATTTCCTACGATTCCTGTGTTTGACAAAGTGGCCCTTCATCACCTTGTCCCTAATCGTAGGTGCCCATCTCCAATTTATTGCTTCCTTTTTTCCATATGCATTTTGCCAAGTCTTCATCAGTTTGTAATATATGGATATGTTTGTTGAGGATTCCACTGATCTCTTTGTGAGCTTCATTATAAATACTAACAAATCTTACCCTGGTATCTTGTTTATTTCTCCAACATTGGTGTGTCCGGTCCACGGCGTCATCCATTACTTGTGGGAAATGTTCTCCCCCGCAGGGAAAGGCAAGGAGAGCACACAGCAAGAGCTGTCCATATAGCTCCCCCTCTGGCTCCGCCCCCCAGTCATTCTCCTTGCCGCTCTGAACAAGTAGCATCTACCACGGGGATGGCGAGGAGTTTGTGGTGTTAGTTGTAGTTTTTTATTCTTCTATCAAGAGTTTGTTATTTTAAAATAGTGCTGGCTTGTACTATTTACTCTGTAACAGAAAAGTGATGAAGATTTCTGTTTAAGAGGGCTATGATTTTAGCACAAGTAACTAAAATCCATTACTGTTACCACGCAGGACTGTTGAAACAAGAGAACTTCAGTTGGGGGTAACAGTTTGCAGACTCATCTGCTTCAGGTATGACTAGTCTCCTTCTAACAACACAGGCTAATGCTAGATGACAGTCATTTTTCCCCTCAGGGGAAACGGTAAGCCATTTTTCTTTCACCTCAGCAAAAAAGATAACAGGCTTCCCCTTTTTGTTTTTTATGCTGGTAGACACTGTTAGGGGCTAAATCGATTGGTTTTTATTACAATATTATACCATTTGAAATATTTTATAAGCTCACATACACTTGGGAACGTTTTTTATTGATCTGGCTTGTTTTAGACACCTAAATCTAGTCAGGAAGGCCCCTTCACTCTAGTGTGCTGAGGGAGGAAGCCTCATTTTGGCACTTCAGCTGTGCAGTTGAATTTCAAGGCAGTGCATGCAGATTTATGTGAGAGGGTCCTGTGGTTCAGAAAGTGACTCCAAAAGGCTTTTTTCTGTGAATGGTGACCCCTAAGGAAGGTAAAAAGCTGCAGCAAGGCTGTAGCTGGGATTGTGGTGTGTAAAAACGGTTAAATCCAACAATTAGCTCCGGTTTGCTTGTTTTAAGAGCTAGAGTCTCCATATTTGCTGTGCAATACTTTCTAAGCATTAAGACACTGGGGTCCAAAAATCGGATATTGCCTTCATAGTTTTTTGAACATTCAGAAATAAATGTGTCATTTTATTATTTAAAGAGACAATAACGTTTTTGTTTAAAATCGTTTTTATTGCATTGTTTGCCTGCCTAAATCTGTTTAACATGTCTGTTCCATCAGATAACCTATGTTCTGTGTGTATAGAGACAAATGTGGTTCCCCCTTCGAGTGTTTGTGATAATTGCTCCATAGCGTCCAAACAAAATCAGGACAGCTCTGTTATTTTTCATAATGTTGCCCAAGATGATTTATCTAATGAAGGTAGTGGGGATAGCTCTACATCCTCTCCTTCTGTGTCTACACCAGCTTTGCCCGCGCAGGCGACACCTAGCGCGCCAGTGCTTATTTCTATGCAACAATTATCAGCAGTAGTGGATAATTCTATAGCAAATCTTTTATCCAAACTGCCAGTTTTTCAGAGAAAGCGTGATTGTTCAGTTTTAAATACAGATAAAAAGGATGAACAATCAGACGCTGACGATGCCTTATCTATTTTACCCTCACATCAATCGGAATTGGCTGTGAGGGAAGGGCTGTCTGAGGGTGAAATTTCAGACTCAGGAAAAATTTCTCAACAGGCTGAACCTGATCTAGTGGCATTTAAGTTTAAGCTAGAACATCTCAGCGCTTTGCTTAAGGAGGTATTAGCTACTCTGGATGACTGTGATTCCATGGTAGTACCAGAGAAGTTGTGCAAATTGGACAAATTTTTAGAGGTCCCAGTGCACAACGACGCTTTTCCAATACCTAAGAGGGTAGCGAACATAGTGGAAAAGGAGTGGGAGAAGCCAGGTGTACCCTTTGCCCCACCTCCTATATTTAAGAAAATGTTTCCCATAGTAGACCCTAGAAGGGACGCATGGCAAACGGTCCCGAAGGTTGAGGGAGCTGTTTCAACACTAGCGAAGCGAACAACTATTCCTATAGAGGACAGCTGCGCTTTCAAAGATCCTATGGATAAAAAATTGGAAGGATTGCTTAAAAAGATTTTTGTTCAGCAAGGGTTCATCCTTCAACCAGCTACGTGTGTTATTACTGTCACTTCAGCGGCGTCCTTTTGGTTAGAAGAACTAGAAAGGTCGCTCCAGAAAGAGACTTCCTATGAAGAAGTCATGGACAGAATTCACGCATTAAAGTTAGCTAATTCCTTTATATTGGATGCCGCCTTTCAAATAACGAAATTGGCGGCGAAAAACTCAGGTTTTGCTATAGTAGCGCGGAGGGCGCTTTGGCTAAAATCCTGGTCGGCAGACGTGTCGTCCAAGACTAAGTTACTGTATATTCCTTTCAAGGGTAAGACCCTTTTTGGGCCGGAATTGAAGGAAATTATTTCAGACATCACTGGGGGTAAGGGCCATGCCCTCCCACAGGATAGGCCTTTTAAGGCTAAGAACAAGTCTAATTTTCGTTCCTTTTGCAATTTCAGGAACGGACCGGCTAATAACTCCACTGCCGCTAGACAAGAAGGTAACGCGGCCCAGCCCAAACCTGCTTGGAAGCCCATGCAAGGCTGGAAAAAGGGTAAACAAACCAAGAAACCTGCTGCTGCTACCAAGACAGCATGAAGGGGTAGCCCCCGATCCGGGACCGGATCTGGTAGGGGGCAGACTATCTCTCTTCGCTCAGGCTTGGGCAAGAGATGTTCTGGATCCCTGGGCACTAGAGATAGTTTCCAAGGGATACCTGTTAGAATTCAAGGGACTTCCTCCAAAGGGAAGGTTCCACCTGTCTCGCTTATCTTCAGACCAGATAAAGAAACAGGCATTCTTACATTGTGTAAGAGACCTATCAAAGATGGGAGTGATAAACCCAGTCCCCTCCGGGGAACAAGGTCTAGAGTTTTACTCAAACCTGTTTGTGGTTCCCAAAAAAGGGAACTTTCAGGTCAATTCTGGATTTAAAGATATTAAACAAGTTCCTCAGAGTTCCATCCTTCAAGATGGAAACCATTCGGACAATCTTACCAACAATCCAGAAGGGTCAATTTTTGACTACCGTGGATCTGAAGGATGCGTATCTGCATATCCCAATCCACAAATCTCATCATCAGTTCCTGAGGTTCGCCTTTCTGGACAAACATTACCAGTTTGTGGCTCTTCCATTCGGTTTAGCCACCGCTCCCAGAATTTTCACAAAGGTGCTAGGGTCCCTTCTAGCGGTCCTAAGACCGAGGGGCATCGCTGTAGCACCTTATCTAGACGACATCCTAATCCAAGCGTCGTCTCTTTCCAAAGCGAGGGCTCATACAGACATTGTGTTGGCTTTTCTCAGATCTCACGGGTGGAAAGTGAACATAGAAAAAAGTTCCTTTTCTGGGAACAATAATAGATTCTGTGGAAATGAAGATCTTTCTCACAGACGTCAGAAAGACAAAGCTTCTAAAAGCTTGTCGAGTTCTTCAATCTATTCCTCAACCCTCGATAGCTCAATGCATGGAAGTAATAGGACTAATAGGACTAATGGTCGCAGCAATGGATGTGGTTCCTTTTGCTCGAATTCATCTAAGACCATTACAGCTGTGCATGCTCAATCAGTGGAATGGGGACTATACAGACTTGTCTCCCCAAATTCAAGTAGACCAGGTAACCAGGGACTCACTTCTCTGGTGGTTGACCCAGGATCACCTGTCTCAGTGAATGGGTTTCCGCAGACCGGAGTGGGTCATCGTCACGACCGACGCCAGCCTCTTGGGGTGGGGCGCGGTCTGGGACTCTCTGAAAGCTCAGGGCCTATGGTCGCGGGAAGAGTCGCTTCTCCCGATAAACATTTTGGAACTAAGAGCTATATTCAATGCGCTCCTGGCTTGGCCTCAGCTAGCGGAAGCCAGGTTCATAAGATTTCAGTCGGACAACATAACGACTGTTGCGTACATCAATCATCAGGGGGGAACAAAGAGTTCCCTAGCGATGAAGGAAGTAACCAAGATAATCCAATGGGCAGAGAATCACTCCTGCCATCTATCTGCTATTCACATCCCAGGAGTAGACAACTGGGAGGCGGACTATTTGAGTCGTCAGACTTTCCATCCGGGGGAGTGGGAACTCCATCCGGAGGTCTTTGTTCAGTTAACCCAATTATGGGGCATTCCAGACATGGATCTAATGGCGTCCCGTCAGAACTTCAAGATTCCTTGCTACGGGTCCAGATCCAGGGATCCCAAGGCGACTCTAGTGGATGCATTAGTGGCGCCTTGGTCGTTCAACCTAGCATATGTGTTTCCACCGTTTCCTCTCCTCCCCAGGCTCATAGCCAGGATCAAACAGGAGAAGGCCTCGGTGATTCTGATAGCTCCTGCGTGGCCACGCAGGACTTGTTATGCAGACCTGGTGAATATGTCATCGGCTCCACCATGGAAGCTACCTTTGAGACAGGACCTTCTAGTACAAGGTCCATTCGAACATCCCAATCTAGTTTCTCTGCAGCTGACTGCTTGGAAATTGAATGCTTGATTTTATCCAAGCGTGGGTTTTCAAATTCTGTGATTGATACTCTGGTCCAAGCCAGAAAACCTGTGACTAGAAGGATTTACCATAAAATATGGAAAAAATATATCTGTTGGTGTGAATCCAAAGGATTCTCCTGGAGTAAGATTAAAATTCCAAAGATTTTCTCCTTTCTCCAAGAAGGTTTGGATAAAGGATTGTCAGCTAGTTCTCTAAAAGGACAGATTTCTGCATTATCCGTCTTGTTGCACAAACGACTGGCAGCTTTGCCAGATGTACAAGCTTTTGTTCAGGCTTTGGTTAGAATCAAGCCTGTTTACAGACCCATGACTCCTCCTTGGAGTCTAAATTTAGTTCTTTCAGTTCTTCAAGGGGTTCCGTTTGAACCTTTACATTCCATAGATATTAAGTTACTATCTTGGAAAGTTCTGTTTTTGGTTGCTATTTCTTCTGCTAGAAGAGTTTCTGAATTATCTGCTTTGCAGTGTGATCCACCCTATCTGGTGTTCCATTCAGATAAGGTTGTTTTGCGTACTAAGCCTGGTTTTCTTCCAAAAGTTGTTTCCAACGAGAACATCAACCAGGAAATAGTTGTTCCTTCTTTGTGTCCGAATCCAGTTTCAAAGAAGGAACGTTTATTACACAATTTAGATGTTGTTCGTGCTTTAAAGTTCTATTTAAAAGCAACAAAAGATTTTAGACAAACCTCATCCTTGTTTGTCGTTTACTCTGGTAAGAGGAGAGGTCAAAAAGCTACTGCTACCTCTCTCTCTTTCTGGCTGAAAAGCATTATCCGCTTGGCTTATGAGACTGCCGGACGGAAGCCTCCTGACCGTATCACAGCTCACTCTACTAGGGCTGTGGCTTCCACATGGGCCTATAAGAACGAGGCTTCTGTTGACCAGATATGTAAGGCAGCGACTTGGTCTTCTCTGCACACTTTTGCCAAATTCTACAAATTTGATATTTTTGCTTCTTCGGAGGCTGTTTTTGGGAGAAAGGTTTTGCAAGCCGTGGTGCCTTCTGTTTAGGTAACCTGATTTGCTCCCTCCCTTCATCCGTGTCCTAAAGCTTTGGTATTGGTTCCCACAAGTAATGAATGACGCCGTGGACCGGACACACCAATGTTGGAGAAAACAGAATTTATGCTTACCTGATAAATTACTTTCTCCAACGGTGTGTCCGGTCCACGGCCCGCCCTGGTTTTTTTTAATCAGGTTGAAAAAAATTTTCTTTATACACTACAGTCACCACGGCACCCTATAGTTTCTCCTTTTTCTCCTAACCGTCGGTCGAATGACTGGAGGGCGGAGCCAGAGGGGGAGCTATATGGACAGCTCTTGCTGTGTGCTCTCCTTGCCTTTCCCTGTGGGGGAGAACATTTCCCACAAGTAATGGATGACGCCGTGGACCGGACACACCGTTGGAGAAAGTAATTTATCAGGTAAGCATAAATTCTGTTTTTTTATCTTTAGTTTCAAAAGATCTACTCTTGGAGTGTGAAAGGCTCTATGATAAGCTTTTTTAAGGATGCTATTCGGATAGCCTCTTGCTTTCAATTTCACCTTCATGTTTTTGGCTTGGGTTTTAAAGCTGTCAATATCTGAGCAATTTCGGCGTATTCTCAGAAAGTCCCCAAATGGAATCACTTTTTTGGTGAACGGATGATGAGCACTATTAAAGTTCAGAATAGAATTAGTGGCAGTTTCTTTTCTGAAAAGATCTGACTTAATTTTGCCAAACATATCCCTAGATATATTCAGGTCAAGGAATGTTACACTCTCATAGTTGATCTCATAAGTCAATTTCAGATTCAATTAATTTAAATTCAATTTATTGATTAATTCTTTGAATAGTAATTCTTCTCCTTGCCATAGTATAAAAAATATCATCAATGTACCTCAGCCACAGTAAGATATGATCTGCATAATGTCCATATCTTCAGTAAAGATAAATTTGCGTTCCCACCACCCTAGATAGATATTCGCGTAGGTAGGGGCGCAGGCAGTGTCCATGGCAGTACCACGGATCTGGAGGTAGAACTTGTCATTAAAAACAAAGTAAGTGTGGCTGAGTACAAATTCTGCATTCTACAAATGCATTCTGAAGATTCCATTTGTAGAGAACAATCAACAGTGTGACAGCCCCAGGTGTGTTCAATGGAAGTATAAAGTGATTCCACTTCATACGTAGCCAAAAATGTTTGGTCATCCATAAGCATCCCTTCGATCTTACTAAGGACATCCATCGTGTCTCTAGTATAGGATGGTAATGTGAGAACAATGTCTCTCAATCTTAAATCTATATATCTGGATGCCTGTTCACATAGGCTATCTATCTCCAATATGATTGGCCTACCTGGTGGTACAGTTTTATTCTTGTGGCTCTTGGGTAGTAAATAGAAGGTAGCTATTTTCCGATTTGTCTATTCTCAAAAATTTATATTCTTTGTTATTGATCAGGTTATCACATTTTGCATTATCAATTAGAATTCAATAGGTGCTTAAGTAATCCGAAGCTGGGTTCCCCCACAACAGTTTGTAGCATTTGTGGTCTCCTTATTGTCTTAAGGCTTCGATAATGTACATCTCTATCGGCCATATGACTATATTGCCTCCTTTGTCTGAGGCTTTCACCACTACTTTTTGCCATTTCTGTATATCTTTGAGGGCCCACGTTTCTTGTTTACTTAAGTTTTTTATATTTCGATCTTTCAGTTTTAGAATATCTCTACATACTACCTTGAGATAAATATCCACTTGAGGGTATTGTGACAGTTGGGGCATTTATGTAGATTTTTTTAGTCAAATTCTTTTGCCAATTGTTGCTGTCTGTAATGGCTGTTTAATTTTCTTCCAAAAGAGTTATTAAGCCCATTATTGCCTGTGCGTCTAGGTCTGTGTCATTATGTTTTGTGTAAATTTTCTTTAGAGCAATCTTTCTGGAAAACAGATTAATGTCTTTAATAATATCAAAATAATTGATCTTATTTGAGTGGAAAAGGACAGGCCTCTACCCAGTACATTTATGTGGTCTTGTAACAGGATTTTATTTGATAAGTTGATGATTTGGAGTCTATTTGTATTCTCCACCTCAGTCGTTTCAACCAATCCTCTTTGTTCCTGTCGTCGTTCCTGTACCCGCATCTTGTCCTGTTTCTTAGGTTCCGGTCTGACCTTCCCTCCCCTTCTTTTTCTTTTAATTTTGGTTTGCCCTCCACCTCGTTTTTTGACAGTGTTGCTTGTCTATCATTTGCATTAGGAACTAGAAGTGTTCTATTAGTGGGGCCTTCCGCTCCTTCCTCCTCTGCTGATGACTCATATTCTGAGGTTGAGACATCTTCTTTGTTTGTATTGGATGGTAGGTAGTTTCTCCTACACCTGGGATGCCTCTCATCCCAGATAAACACTCTACCTTTTTCAAATCTTTGATGTCTCTACTAAGTTTCTCACATTTTGTTTTTGATTTCTTTCTCTTTACCATCTAGTTCATCTCGCAAGTTTTTTAGGCAGTTTTAAAATTATCCAAGAACTCAAATGTATTGAGTTTTAGGTTAATTTAAGAGATTTCTTTATTTAATTCCTCAATTATTTCCGTTTCATAGTCTGATAATATGGCTACCAACTTTTCCGAACAGAATATTAGTGCTTGTTCCCATCTATCCCTATAGCTCTCGATATGGAAGCTAAATGTATGGAATAATTTGGAAGAATATAGATGGGGCTTTCCCAGTACCAGTCATTTTGGATTCCGACATGGCAGCGCCAATGAAGAATCTATGCTCTACTACTGTTCTAACACAACCAAGTTGATATGCCTCATTAGAAGCAATAATGGATACCGAAATGAATATATTGCACAGGATGAAATATCCCAAACACAGTTCTAATGAAGTTGACCGTGTTTCAAAATACTTAAGACACAGTGAGAATATGAGATCTAATGGCTCCACAAGCTCCACCACAGATTCTCTTCGATCCTGCATCTACATAGCTAGTACCCTACTATGCCTCGCCATTACAACCGGACAACACCTTAAATATGATGTCGGCTCAGGATTAGTAGGCAAGTTTGAACCACCGAAAATTGGAGTTGGATGATAACAGAAAGCCTGCAAACAGTTTGCTGAAGACAAGCAGACTAAGGACATAGATTACTGGAACCATGTCCCGTGGTCCGATGAGACCAAGATAAACTTATTTGGTTCAGATGGTGTCAAACATGTGTGGCGGCAAACAGGTGAGGAGTATAAAGACATGTTTGTCTTGCCTACAGTCAAGCATGGTGGTGGGAGTGTCATGGTCTTTGCCTGCATGAGTGCTGCCGGCAGTTCATTGAGGGAACCATGAATGTCAACATGTATTGTGACATACTGAAGCAGAGCATGATCCCCTCCCTTCGGAGACTGGGCCTCAGGGCAGTATTCCAACCTAACGACCCCAAACACACCTCCAAGACGACCACTGTCTTGCTAAAGAAGCTGAGGGTAAAGGTGATGGACTTGCAAAGCAGGTCTCCCTAAATCCTATTGAGCATCTGTGGGGCATACTCAAACGGAATGTGGGGGAGCACAAGGTCTCTCCACCAGCTCTGTGATGTCGTCATGAAGTAAGACTCCAGTGGCAACATGTGAACCTCTGGTAAACTCTATACCCAAGAGGGTTAAGGCAGTGCTGGAAAATAATGGTAGCCACACAAAATATTGAAACTTTGGGCCCAATTTGGACATTTCCACTTAGGGGTGTACTCACTTTTTTGCCAATGGTTTAGACATTAATGGCTGTGTGTTGAGTTATTTTGAGGGGACAGCAAATTGACACTGTTATACAGGCTGTACACTCACTTCTTTACATTGTAGCAAAGTGTAATTTCTTCAGTGTTGTCACATAAGATATAATAAAATATATACAAAAATGTCAGGGGTGTACTCCCTTTTGTGAGATACTGTATAAAGGATCATCTTATGTATAATGCCATTACTTTGCTTAAGCTAAACCCTTGTGTTCATTGGAAATCAATCAATTTGCAGCAGAAACAGCTTAAATGTCATATTGTCATTTTGATTATATTCGCTTACAACCGTGTTTGTGAGTTGCCCATGTCTTGCAATTTGTTATTCTCAGAAATATCCCTCTATGTTTAATATACTGTGGTATTTAAATTACTTTAAATTTTGGTCGATTTTAACGCAGTCTCCATGTCATTACTTCTTATATGCTCTTTAGACGTGGCAGGACACATCACCTTTGTTGGCTTAACAGTTCACTTAGTTATGCCCCATCTTATTCTATTTAGAACTTACCCTGGGTGTACATTCATGGGTCATTCAGAATTACAGGATGGCTCTGTCTGAATTTTACAAGACATTTCTGCAAGATAGGTAATACGTTAAAATGTCACAATTTGCTAAACTTAGTTATTTTTATGCGTTATTAATTAGTTAAAAGCCCAGTCTTATGAAACACCTACAGCTATCCTATTCTCACAGTACAGTAAAGATACTAGTTGAATTCACCAGGGAACTGCATTTCTTTTAAAATGAAAATTTGACTAATGTTTTGCGTTTGTTTTGTTTTATTTTAATTTTTTCTTATTATTATAAAACTAAGAAGCACAGGTTCAACACAAGAGGGTGCTTGACTAGCCTTGATATTCCTCTAAACAGATAGATTAATTTATTATAGTGCCAATGACACATAGTTAAACCTGTACAGTCCACACACACTATATTTGTACTTAGAGTAGAAACTGCCATATTTTTTCTTTTTTCCCCTCTATATTAAACCATAAACAACGTACTGATGTTCTGTCTGTGAATTGTAATATTCTTATAGCTCTACTGTGTACGTGCACACGCTTATTTACTTGTACCTGTGTTTCTTTAATAAAATAAAACAAAATAAAGTTAAATTTACTTTCTCTCAAATCGTCATAATTATTTATATCAACAGTACACCAAAATAAAATTAAGTAAAAGTATGGTGCATGCTGGTACTTATATTTTTTTTAACTTTATTTGAAAGTATATTGAGATCAATATTTTAGTACACTAGGTTAACCTACCAATATCTCCCTGTCAAAATTCATGAAGATTGGTGCCATAGATTTAGCTGTAGTTTTCTCCATAATTGTTTTGCCCGCCGGGTGTAATATCACATTTTCTTCTATCTAAAGGACAAATTAATTGCATAATTTAATATAAATTTATTTACTGTTCATTAATAAAAAATGTTTTTTAGCTAGTTATAACTGAATACTAACTTACATTTTAGATGGGTGGTCCATAAAATAAGCCAGGTGGTGCACCTATGAACTGTATTCTTTAAATATTGGATTTACATAAAATGTTGTGGGTTTGTAGTGAGTGACAGATAGGTTTGAAATGTACATTTGGTTTTAAATATAGAATTTGTAAAATCTATTTAAATGTTCTAATTGTTTGAAAAATATTATTTGACTATTCAAGCACATTTGAACTTTAGCTTCACTACTGTGCTAAGACTTGTGATTTTCGAATTACTGTTTTGTAGGGGAAATGTATTTCTGTTATTATATTTTACAGATTGATTATTACAGTTTGTATTTATTATCATTTCTTGAACTGAATAACTTGTGAAGGTATATTTTATTTTTGCTGTCATTTGGGTAATAAAGCGATCATAGTTTTCTCTTGTGCATTCCAAAGACATTTCATTTCTATGTGAGACCCCTTGACAATTGCTTAAATTAAAATATTAACGCCTAACCGACGCTTCAGTGATCTTTTTTTCTGCCAGTTAAGCTACTGTTTTATTAGGAAGGTTTCTTCCCACAGGTGAAAGTGCCTGTGAGTTTCAAGGCTTCTCCGCCTCTTTTTTTTCTTAACAATGTGCTGCATCTAAACCCTGCTGTTCCAGGCAGCTTTTCCAGAATTCTTGTGTCCAAAGCATCAGTAGGACATGTCCATCTGTGTTGAAGATTGTGATTAGCTTTTGAATTCTTCAGATTCTAAAGGTTGACAAAAGCAATTTAAATAAATATTTATTCCCCAGGATTTTTTTTTTTTAATTATGATGAATAACATTATTACTACACTGATTAAATCAAACAGCAAGGAGACAGCATCTAACAATATACTTGAAACTTGGCGCAAAAAACATTTATTTCTCTTTTATATTTTACAATGATTTTTGTTTTCCTCCTTTTATTACTTCTGGCCAATACCCTGTCACCAGGAAAACAACTGCATAGAAAAAAACAGCAAACTTGTATATGGAAAGCAATTCTGCATAGAACGCTCATGTTGCATTCCAGTGTAGGCCCTTATTTGTAAAAGTTGAAGTAGCTCTGCCACACATTTTAAAGCATTATTAGTTATGGCTAGGTGCAATTAAAGACAACAACCATAATATTACAAAAAAATAATAGAAAAATAACTAAAGAGGTTTTATTATGGTTGCTAAACAGAATAAATATTTATATTTGCTCTTTCTAACTTCATTTCCATCAAATATGTAAGTATCCGAACTAATGCAGTTTCAGCAAAAACTTCTTTTAGCAATTTTTATTGCAAATTAAATCTGACTCCTTTTTACATTCTTTGCATAATGATTTATTGACATTATAATCTAAATATTGAAATGAATAATGAAACAATTAAAAAAAGCTTTGCGATGAAAATCCTCCGTCACTGCAGAAGTTGTTACCAGTCTTAAAAGCATAATAACTTTACTATTTGTAATTTTAGATGAAAATAACCCTGGTTTATATAGCAGGACTGTTTTGCTTTCTACTTTGCACTTATTTTGTATTTTCCTTTTCTCCTTCGTAGGTACGAGTGGACAGTGGTATACAAGAAGGAAGCGACATCAGCATTTTTTATGACCCGATGATATCAAAAGTATGTTTTACTTTGGCTTATAAAGTATATCCTAGTTCTGAAACACTACCGGATGTATAATGAATAATGTCTTATTTAATTTTTGACTACAGATAGCATTACCTTAACCCATCTTTCATTGGCAAGCTCTTCAATATACTATATATGATATCTACATGCTATGCACGTCATGCTCTCTTTGGAGATTATTTTTTTATTTTATTTTTATTTATAAGGGTTTGAGAAAGCTTGCTCTTCCCACGTTAATAAATGATGTGACACAGTTGTTTGTGTTCATCTGCACTCAATGATGCAAGAAAAAAATGTTTTGTTAAGCAAATGCTTGTACTTAAAGCACAGGTATAAGCAGAAAGAAAATACAAGAAACAAAATCACTGGGTTGATTGTTAAAGAAATGTAAATACATTTAAAAATCTGATAACTTGTTATTTATTAGTGTTAGATAATTCACCTGCTTTCTTTAAAACATATATTTTTGGAAGTTTGATTATAAATGTACCACTTAACTAATCTAACACCCCTTGTTAACTCCACAGACAATCACTAACATTTTTCTCTCATTCTCTCATAGTTTCAGATTCATGTACTAGTAGGGAGCTTTCTTTCATGTAAGTGGCAATAGTCCATGAGCTAGGGACGTATGGGATATACATTTCTACCAGGAGGGGGCAAAGTTTCCCAAACCTCAAAATGCCTATAAATACACCTCCCACCACACTCATACCTTAGTTTTGCAAACTTTGCCTCCTATGGAGGATGGAAGTTGTGCTTGATTTCTTCTATGATAGGCGCTTCTAAGCATTTTGAATCCCAATTCCTCTCAGTGTACAGTGTTTGTCAGAGGAATGTGAAGGGGGTATTACCTGTTGATTTCATGGTTTCACCTACGGGAAATCTATTCAAAGGCTCTCTGTAATCGGTCGCAGGGATTCATCCCCTGCCTCCCTTTTCAGATCGATGTTATACTCCTCTACCATTACCTCTGCTGATATTTTTCAGTACTGGTTTGGCTGTCTGCTATATGTGGATGGGTGTCTTCTGGTAAGTATGTATCTTTTTTTTAAGACACTCCCAGCTATGTTTATAGCTTTATATTATATTGTAAAGTTTTAAATATATGTGTTTGCTTATATTTGTCATGAGTCAGGTTTATGTATATTTCCCAATTGCAGTCTATCAGTTTCAGTATGAAAATTATGTTTTTAGGAAGCTTATTTAAATTATTTTTTTCTTGCCTGGGGTTTCAGTTCCTTCAATTTGACTTTGTTTTCCAAATTTTCGCTGGCAAGCTAGGCTCGCGAGGAAGCAAAATGCCGTTTTTTTATTGCGTCATTCTTGGTGCGAACATTTTATGGCGCAAAGTTGCGCCTATGGTGACGCAAGTCTCGTAATTTCCTGCGTCAAGGTTGCGCTTGTTATGACGCGCGTTGTGTCATTTCCTGGTGTTAGCTTTGACACCAAAAAGTTTTCACTTCCTTTTGCGTCATGCATCATACTTGGCTCCAAAATATTTGTTATATTGCCCCTCTTCCTTTAATGCTTCTTGCTCTCTTTATATTATAGAGAGCTATGATGCTTTCCTTTTTGCCTTTTTTTTATAGCATAAGCATTTTTTCCCATTCCTGAAACTGCTATATGAGGAAATTGGATATTTTGTTTAAATGTTATTTTTTTTCTTTTTGCATTCTGCAAGATGTCTGAGACTGATCCTGCCTCTGGTGTTACTGTAGGAACCATGCTGCATGAACACAGTTCTACTAAAGCTAAGTGTGTTTGTTGTAAAAAAGCTGATGTTACTTCTTCAGCTCAATTATGTGGCATTTGTCATGATAAGCTGTTGCATGCTGATAATGTTTCTATTAGTACAAATACATTGTCTGTTGTTCCTTCAACGTCTAATGTACCTGATATTCCTGCAGATGTAAAGAATTATATTGCTGCAGCTATGGAAAAAGCTATGTCTGCTATTCCGCCTTCAAATAAACGCAAAATGTTTTTTAAAGCTTCTTTTAATTCTGATTAAGCTTGTTTTGACCAACAACATACTGAAGTATCCTCTGCTGATGAGGATCTCTCTGGTTTAGAGGATCCTGAATGAGAGACTGAATTTGACACATCTTCCTATCTGTTTAAGATTGAATATATTTGTTCTTTGTTGAAGGAAGTTTTGGTTACTTTGGGTATTGAAGTCTAGTCCTCTTGTTAACAAAGCCAGTAAACGTTTAAACACTGTTTTTAAACCTCCTGCGGTTACCCCTGAGGTTTTTTTTCTATTCCAGATGCTATCTCTGATATGATTACTAAAGAATGGTCTAAACCTGGTTCTTCTTTTAATCCTTTTTTTAGGTTTAAGAAGTTGTAACCTTTGGCTAATTTAGAGTTTTGGGAAAAAGTCTCTAAAGTTGATGGGGCTATTTCCACTCTTACCAAACGTACTGCTATCCCTATGGTAGATAGTACTTCTTTTAAGGATCCTTTAGACAGGAAGATTGAATCGTATCTCAGGAAAGCTTATTTACATTCTGGCTATATTCTTAGGCCTGCCATTTCTATGGCTGATGTGGCTGCTGCTTCAACTTTTTGGTTGGACAGTTTAGCTCATCAGATAGAAGATCCTGTTTTGTCTAGCATTATTCTCTTGCTTCAACATGCTAATCATTTAATTTGTGAAGTTATATTTGACGTTATTAAGAATAATGTTAAATCTATGTCTTTAGCTATTTTAGCCAGAAGAGCTTTATGGCTTGAATCTTGGAATACTGACATGGTGTCTAAATCTAGATTACTATCTCTATCTTTCCATGGTAAGAATTTATTTGGTTCTCAATTGGATTCTATTATTTCCACTATCACGGGAGGGAGTTTTTCTACCCTAAGATAAAAAATCTACGGGTAAATTTAAGGTTCCTAATTATTTCCATTCCTTTCTTCAGAATAGAGAACAAAAAAAAACACTCCTTCCCCTAAGGCCTCTGGTTCTAATTGGAGACCATCTTCAAATTGGAGTAAAACCAAGTCTTGTAAAATACCAAATCCAGCCCCCAAGTCTGCATGAAGGTACGGCCCTCAATCCAGTTCAGCTGGTGGGGAGCAGATTGAAATTATTTCAGGACATTTGGACAGATTCTGATCTGAATCCGTGAATTCAGAATATTGTGTCTCAAGGGTATCGAATAGGTTTCAGAATAAGACCTTTCATGGTGAGTCCACAGCTTCATCTTTTGGGAAATAAGAACCTGGCCACCAGGAGGCGGCAAAGACACCCCAGCCAAAGGCTTAAATACTCCTCCCACTCCCCAAATCCCCAATTCATTCTTTGCCTTTCATCCCAGGAAGTTGGCAGAGAAGTGTCAGAATTTAATTTGTCTCTTGTGGAGGGTAGTACTCTTCGACATGGGACAGGAGTTTTAAGTTAAGTAGGACTTGCATGAAAGTTAGAGTCCGGAGATGCTGGAAGAGTCTTTCTGCGAAACAATCCCGACTCATTTTAACAGCTCCTCAAGCAATCAGTGTTGTCGAACTTTGCTCCGCTGCCTGCTTTCTTCTCTCAAGTCCATGGCGGAGGCAATGCTACTATCTGTCACACTTGAAGGGCTGTGTTCCTGTTCCACTGCATAGATTCCGGTAAGATCATTTCATTTTCTATCTTCGTGAATGTACTGTACTAATGTTTTCCCGAGAGGCTACCACCTTGCAGTACTAACTTAACATAAGGGTCTCAGTGAGTCTCCTTTAGTATCTTGGAATCAAGGGTTAATATCTCCTGAGGGGGGTTATTAAACAGGGTTTTTTAAAATCATGTTTGTTATGTGATTCAATCTGCTTATGTGTATTGATAAACGGGCTCATGGGTGGAACATAAAGGCCTTTGGAAGTGACGTAACCTTATAGTTGGGCGCACTTTTTTGGACTATACGGTTTACCTTCTGGCCGTGCATGATTACGTTCCGTCCTCCATTTCCGCTTTCCTGACCATGTGGCGACTGAGAAATTCTAGTTTGCAGGGGTCTGGTTCATAGGAGGTGGTGAGTGCCCCAGCCATTGTGGGTGTCAGGTGCCGTTTTGTTTTGTCTTAAAATTGTCCATATTGGCATATTCTCTATCCAGTTATGGAGGATTCTGAGACTGTTCTAATTTCAGATTCAGATTCTTTGTCCGGGGAAGAATCCGGATTGGCCTCGTTGACACATGTCAATCGGTTTTGTCCGGTGTGCCCTGTGGGAGTAACTGTCCCTGAGTGTTGTGCCTTTCGTTACAGAGTGACGCGCCTTCGCGTCTTACTCAGACATGTTTTTCAGTTATTAAATGATCCTATCCTTCTCAGATATGGGAATTTTCAGTCTGCTTCAAATGGTGCACCTTATTAGACATGTGGGAATGACGTAATCTCCTGACTGTTCTTTTTTGAGACCCTTTCTAGTTTTTTGGAAGATTAGGGCTGCGTTTGGCTGGTCTTGCGGTAGTCCTGTTTTCTTATTGGGCGTTAACCTACGGGTTGCCTTTTATTTAATTTTTATCCGAATAGGATGTGTTTAATTTGTTTATTATTTTCCTTCGGGTATCTTAAACTGGGATCGATATTCTCTGTTACTTCTGCGGACGTGTTGTTGGGGACATGTTAGTCCTATGTTTGTCTGTTTTCCCTTCTTCCATTCTGAGGGAGGATTTATGCAGCTTGACGCTTAGGGCCCGGGTGCAGGCTGGTCCTGTTAAGTTCGGTTCTGTCTTGTGGCTGTTCAGACACGTGGTGCTGTTCTGATTGGCTGGTCCGGTCGGGGTTCCGAATGCTCATGTTATCATTTGTTTTACATTCAACTAAGCATTTCTATAGGAACTGTGGGTCTACAAGGTGGGAAGGATTGTCTTAGTCCTTATAGCCTTCAATTTGGATGACTGGGTCAGTGGAGTTTCTGCTGCATCATTCTCTGTTGTCTGGTATTGTCGGACCCTAGAGTCCCTCCCCCACGTGGTGGAGAGTTGGAGGGCTTAGCGCCTTCTTACCGCAGAGTGTGCGGTTTGGCCTTTTTCTTTTGAAGCCCGGGGATTGTCCTTTGGACTTGGTCCTCAGCAGCTAGTAGTTTGAAGGGTAGTTCAGCTACCTTGCAGCGTTTAGGTTGCAGATTGTAACCAGCTGCAGCTATTGCACATCGACTGTGTACTGTCTAGCTGTTTTTCTGAGACTTTTTGATCTCCATGTTAGGTCTCCTTTTAGGGGACTAGGAGATGTTCGTTCCCTTTTAGGGACACTGGGCGTGGTCTCATTGAGTTTGCTTGGGGCGCTCCTTTCTCCCTGTGATCATCCTCATGTACGGAGGTAATGTGGAGACCAGCCCTTGCTCGAGTGGTTTTGAACTCAAGGTATCCCCTTGTCTTATTGTCCTGAGGCTGTTGGTGAGTCTAGAAGCTCTTGCGTCATTGTACGACTTTTTCCGCCTTGGCTCCTTTGGAGAGTGGTACTTCGGCAAGGGGTGGTCTTTTCCTTAGGTCGGGACTTGTGAGTTTTTCTCGTTATCCAGGTTGATCTGGATATTGCATTAGTATCCCCTGTGGTCTGGGTTTTTATTCAGACAGGGTGTTAAGTTTGCGGGTATTGTTTGTCTAAACAATTGGGGGTTCAGACCTGTGCTCCCTGGGGCTTCTGGTTGCTGAGTTTCATTCTGCATTTTCCCTTGTGGATCCCGTTGTGGGTTGTTTCCAGACCTCTAGGCTCCAGGGTTGGTTTGGGGTACCCCAGTTCCTGAAAACTTGGGCTATGTCCTTTTACTCTGATTACTTGACCTGGTCTTGGTTGGCCAGGTTTTGTGAGTGTCGTGGCTCGTTGGGCTTGTGTTTCACCTTAGGCAGTTTCCCTTGGTCAGCTTGCTGTAGTATCCATTGAATTCAGAGCAGGTGAATGGACTTGCAGTGTCACTGCTGCTACTATTGCACGTTGGTTGCGTGTTAGCAGGCTAGTTTTTAGGGGAATCCCTTTCAACAGCGCTTCTGAGTTGGGGATTGATATTTCCTTTAACCTGTGGCTTGTGGAAGGTGCTGCCTTTTAGCTTTTTCCCCTTCTTGGGTGAGAGCTTAGTCTCCTTTTTATGGAGATGCGTTCCTTTTGTTAAGGCTTCTCAGGAGATGGGACCTGGGAGTTTCCCTAGCTGAGAGGGATATTCTCTCTGGGTTGTTACGTGCCATTTGGAGTCTTGCTGGCTTCGTGTCAAGACTAAGTTGTATCTTTTTGCTAGATACTTTGGGTCTACAGTCATGTTGTCTGTTCTAAGGAGTCGAATTGCACCCGTGCTCTGTTAATCCAACAGAGCACGGGTGCAATTCGACTGTGGCCATTCTCCTCTCGTTTTTGAGCTGGTTTGGGGGTTCTTTTGTTGCCCTGTTTCAGACCTGCCGTTGCTGGGGCTGGCCCGGCTGGGAGTGGGTTCTGAGAGTCGTCGTGATCTCCAGGATCTAGGTGGGCATAGTAGCTAGCTAGCTCCCTAAGCTTACAAGCAGAGGGTCTAGGATTGCTCCACCTAGGCTTGGATTGCCTAGAGTGTGCCCTCTGTCTGGGAGTTGTCTTTTGCAATCTGCCTTTTTGCTGGCCGTTTTTGCTCTCAGCACGTATTCTTTGTGTCGTCCTAAGGATGGCGGTGTGTTCTTGACTCAGGGTTTTTTTTTTGCCTGGCTCTGTTACACGCTTTTTGTAGCGGAATACTTCAGTGTTCCAAGTTTGAACTATGTAAGGACTCCATCTTCTGTTGTCTTTTGGTGCTTTTGCACGACGTTTGGGAGAAAGTTTTCTCTGTTCCTAGGCCCGGTCCTATATCTCCGGTTTTCCTAGTCTAGGCGTAGTGGGCCCTTGTGAGCTGGGCTCGCTTTTGTTTTGTTTTCCTTCGGTTCTCCTGATCCTATCCCTTTGGGGGTTTCTGCTGGTGTTCCCTTCTTTAGTGAGGGGTGAGTGGTGAGGGACCGACTGTTGGGAGACGGTGTCTCCTGGAGGTCTGTTGGCCCAGTTGAGTCCGATTTTGCGGTCTATAGCTAGGCTTTGGACTACCTGCAGGTCACTGTCCTCTGGGCTTTTTCCTTTTAATGTTTTCTCTGCTTTGGATGAAGCTGGGGTTTTTGTGAGCAGTGGTTTCAGGCTTGGGGCCCTCAGAATGTGCCGCCTAATGTACCCTCCCGTCTTGGCATTCAGTATCCTCTATATCATGGGTATTGTTTTCCCAAAAGTAATGAATGCCGCAGTGGACTCTTTCCATTTAAGAAAAACATAAATTATGCTTACCTGATCATTTTCTTTTCTTCTGATGGAAAGAGTCCACAGCTCCCCTCCCATAATTTTATGTGGGGCTTCCTTATATTCTTCTGGCACCTTTCACCCTGATATTTCATCTACTATTCCTCGGCAGAATGACTGGGGGATGAGGGGAGTGGGAGGAGTATTTAAGCCTTTGGCTGTGGTGTCTTTGTCTCCTCCTGGTGGCCAGGTTCTTATTTCTAAAAAGTAATGAATGCCGCTGTGGACTCTTTCCATCAGAAGAAAAGAAAATTATCAGGTAAGCATAATTTTATGTTTTCTCATGTTCCAACAAATCCTGTGAAGGCTCAGGCTTTTCTGAAATGTGTTTCAGACCTAGAGCTTTCAGGGGTGATGGTACAAGTTCCTCTCCAGGAACAGGGTTTGGGTTTCTATTCAAATCTATTCATTGTCCCAAAGAAAGAGAATTCTTTTAGACCAGTTCTGGATCTGAAGTTTTTAAATCGATTTGTAAGAGTCCCAACTTTCAAGATGGTGACTATAAGGAAGTAGTCTCTTATGGAGGGTAGTACTCTTCGGAATGGGGTTTTAAGTAGTCCTGTCAGTGAGAGCTTGGGTGAAAGTTGGAGTCTGGAGATGCAGGGAGAGTCTTTCTGCGAAACCATCCTGACTCATTCTAACAGCTCCATAAGCAATCAGCGTTGACGAGTTTCGCTGCCTGCTTTCTACACTCAAGTCCATGTCAGGAGCGATGCTACTACACTGTCACACTTGAGAGGCCGTGCTCATGTTCCATGGCATAGATTCTGGTAAGATCGTTTAATTTTTTATACACATAATGATAACGCAAAAGACAGGGTCACAGTGTGATACCTTTATCTTTATAGAATCAAGGGTTAATATCCCTGGTAGGGGGTGTCTGTACATAATATTGTTTGTGTCATTGCTGCGATGAGGCTCTGGCAATTGGTGGACTTTTGGTTTCATTTCCGGGAGTATTTGTGCGGTCAATTTGGCGCTTTTTTTTCCTAGTGCAGGGGCGATCCTGTGTGGCATTCCTTCTGACCGGGTGTGGCCTAATAGACTTCCTCTGCTTGACCGGCGGTTGCAGGAGACAAAACGGTTTCTGTGGTCTGGGTCATAGGAGGTGGTGAGTGCCCTAGCCATTGGAGGTTATAAAGGTGCTATTTTTCATATAATATATCTAGTCTGTAATAAAGGCGCAAGCTATGGAGGACTCTGACGCTTTGGAGGGTACTCCCTCTTTAACAAAGTCTCATACCTGTGTTTATTGCGAGGAGGTTCTGGTAGATCCGTCTACTCAACTATGTTCCACATGCCTTGATAAAGTTACGACATCTAGAAAGAATAGGATGTCTAGTACTACTGAGCCGTCCACCACTGAGGGTTCCCTGTCCCGTGAGGTGTGTTCCCTACATTCATCTCCGATTACACATGCAGCGCCCCAGGGCATGACCATTTCTCCTACGGGAGAGATCCGTTGCCCGCCAGATTTTGCGGATCAACTGCAAACGGCGGTGTCTAAGGTGATTAGTGCCTTACCAGATTCTGCTAAACGCAAGCGTAAAGTAAAATATGGCGATCCGACCCAGGGGTCATATACTCCAATGGATATTTCGGAAAGATTATCCGCTGACGAGGACGACTCCGACTCTTTGGAGGACGTTCCTTCTGGGTCGGAGTCTGTCATCTAAAGCTCTGGCTGCGGAGGGGCCTGACTTTAGGTTTAGGGATTCCTAAGCTTGATAAAGTATATGAGGACAGGCAACTTATTCGCCGGAACGCAAAGGTGTCAGGTTTTTCCGTATTAGCCCGCAGGGCTCTGTGGCTAAAATCGTGGTCTGCGGACATGACCTCTAAGTCCACACTTCTATCCCTTCCCTTTCAGGGAAAGATCCTGTTCGGTCCAAGATTGGACTCGATCATATCCACGGTTGCGGGAGGCAAGGGCGCTTTCCTACCGCACGTTAAAAAGGTTAAGCCTAAGGGATCTACTTTTCATCCCTTTCATGCGGAAAAGTCCCAACGCCAGCTGCCCGCTGCGAAAGCGGAGCATTCCAAGGGTACTTGGAAACTAGCTCAGTCTTGGAGTAAGTCCAATCAGAACAAGAAGCCTGCTGAAACAAAGTCGGCATGAAGGGGCGGCCCCTGATCGGTCTCCGGACCAAGTAGAGGGCAGATTATCTCTCTTCTCAGAGGTCTGGTTGCAGGATGTTCAGGACCTTTGGGTTCTGGAGGTGGTCGCCCAGGGATACAGGATAGGTTTCAGATCTCCTCCTGTCAAATCTGTCTTCCAGACCAGAGAAGAGAGAAACCCTTCTAGAATGTGTGAGGGATCTCTCGTCTCTCTGAGTTATTGTACCAGTACCCCCAGCAGATAGGGGTCTAGGGTACTATTCAAACCTTTTCATGGTCCCAAAGAAGGAGGGCACGTTCCACCCGATTCCAGACCTAAAATGTTTAAACAAATTTCTGGCTGTTCCATCGTTCAAAATGGAAACAATCAGATTGATTCTGCCCCTAGTTCAAGAGGGTCAGTCCATGACAACAATAGACTTGAAGGATGCCTACCTTTATGTGCCGATCCACAGGGATCACTTCAGGTTCCTGAGATTTGCGTTTCTGGACCAGCATTTCCAGTTTGTGGCCCTTCCCTTTGGTCTGGCGACGGCCCCAAGAGTCTTTACAAAGGTTCTGGGGGTGCTATTTGCAGTGGCCAGATCCAGAGGCATTGCTGTGGCGCCCTATCTGGATGACATCCTAGTCCAGGCGTCGCCGTTAAGTCTCACAGAGGATCACTCCAGGGCTCCCTGATTCCCAGCAACGGGGTGGAGTTCCTAGGAACGATAATAGATTCTATATCCATGAAGATTTTTCTCACAGATCAGAGATGCAGGAAGATTGTGTCCACCTGCCTTGCCCTTCAGTCCTCCAGTCCCTCTGTGGCTCAGAGTATGGAGGTGATCAGGCTCATGGTGTCCAGCATCGATGTCATTCCTTTCGCAAAGGTTCCATCTCAGACCTCTTCAGTTGTGCATGTTGACAGTGGAACGGTGATCATTCAGATCTATCCCAACAGATTTTACTGGGCGTTCGGACGCGGGGTTCCCTCTCTTTGTGGATCTGTCCGCAACAACTGTCCCAGGGGACATCCTTCCTGAGACTGTCCTGGGAGATTGTGACCACAGACGTGAGTCTGGCAGGATGGGGAGCTGTTTGGGGTGCCAGGATGGCACAATGAAAGTGGTCTTGAGAGGAGTCCCTCCTCCTGATCAATATTCTGGAACTTTGAGTGATCTACAATGCTCTGAAGACGTGGCCTTTCCTTGGGTCGTTCAGCTTCATCAGGTTCCAGACAACGTTACCTCTCTGGCCTACATCAACCATCAGGGGGGGACGAGACGCTCCCCAGCAATGAGGGAGGTTTCTTGAATATTGGAATGGGCAGAGTCCCACAACTGCTCGCTCTCGGCAATCCACATGTGTGGACAACTGGGAAGCGGATTTTCTAAGCAGGCAATCCTTCCATCTGGGGGAATGGTCTCTCCATCTCGAGGTGTTTGCGGAGATTTGTCTTAGAAGGGGGACGCCGAAGATAGATCTCATGGCGTCCAGACTCAATCTGGGGGTTCAACCTAGTTTACGTTTTTCCACCGTTGCCACTTCTACCTCGAGTAGTGGCCCGCATCAGACAGGAGCAAATTTTGGCTATTCTGATTGCTCCGTCGTGGCCGCGGAGGACGTGGTTTGCAGATCTAGTGAGGATGTCATTGTCTCCTCCATGGAGGGTTACCCTGTTGCAGGGATCTGTTGGTACAGGGTCCCTTTCAACATCAAAATCTAGATTCTCTGAGGCTGACTGCACGGAGATTGAACGTTTAGTCTGAGAGAATGATTGATACTCTTGTTCAGGCCAGGAAGCCGGTCACTTGTCACATCTATCATAAGGTGTGAAAGAATAACTTGTCCTGGTGTGAGAAGTTTGGATATCCTTGGCACAAGGTTAAGGTATCCAGGATTCTGCCCTTTCTCCAGGTTGAACTGGAGAAGGGGCTTTTCTCCCGGTTGGACTGGAGAAGGGGCTTGCCGCCAGTTCCTTGAAGGGACCGATTTCGGCTTTATCTGTTCTGTTGCACAAGAGGTTTGCTGAGCTTCCTGATATTCAGTCTTTTGTTCAGGCTCTGTCTAGAATCAGGCCTGTTTTTAGACAGTTCGCTACTCCCTGGAGCTTGAACTAGGTTCTGAAGGTGTTGCAGAGGGTTCCATTTGAACCTATGCACTCTCTGACATTAAGTTACTGTCTTGGAAGGTTCTGTTTTTTTTTTTTTTTTACTATTGCATCGGCACGCAGAGTATCTGAGTTGATGGCCTTGCAGTATGAGCCTCCTTATCTGGTTTTTCATCCTGATAAGGCTGTTCTTTGCACTGGTTTGGAATTTCTTCCCAAGGTTGTGTCTACCCGTAACATCAATCACAAAATACTTGTTCCTTCTTTGTGTCCTAACCCTTTTTCTCCTAAGGATGATAAAGCCCAAAGCAGAGGGTGAAACTCGTAGAAGCTGTAAGCCTAAACATTCAACTATATGGAACATTTTATTGAGCACCCAGAGGATCTGTGTCTGTAGCCCTAATAGGTGTGAGTGATATCTGCGTACATTTCCCACCTTTAAACTAAAATAGACAGCGGTGAAGGTAGCTTATTTTATCTAAAATCACTTGTGCAAGTGTAATCTTGGAACTTTTGGTGTTACAAATTCCATGCTAGATTAATCTAATGCTTGGTGACGTCACCCATTTTGAAAGTAGCAACTGTTTTCAAACTTGGCGGGTTTCGCCAACTGGAACACAGAGTTTGGAACACAGGAGCTGTCGATGTAAGGAGACTTTGTTACTGGATACAAGTATCGTTTTTCCCAGCAAGTCTTCAGGGTAAAGTATTAGAAATAACCAACTGTATCCAGTTTATAAGAAGTGACGGTAAGACTGTTACAATTCAACTCCTCTGTGGCTTAAAAGAAACAAAATGTCAAGAATTTCATGTTAGTTTTGTTGGGAGCACGCTCCAGGACATCACCCTTGTCATAGGGTCTTTGAGGAATACCCTATTTGCACAAAAATATTTTAAAGGTTTAATGTTTTAAATGGATATTATGCACTTTTAATTTTATATGTAGCTGTTGGCCTTTTATTGTCATTTTGAATTTATTTTAAATAGTCTGTGCTTCTATCGGAGCGTAGGGAGATCTAAGTTTAGATAAACCACATCAGTGTAAACAAAATTGTGAACACCACTACTGTCTATTATTGTCTACTATAGAGTTTATTTATAGTGTATTCCAGACCAATTCTAAGGAGCGAAAGTGCTTCAATGTTTTATGCTAAGAACACAATTTTATTTAAATTTAATAAATATACATTTGAAAAGTTTTAAATAATATTGATGTGTGTGTATATATATATATATATATATATATATATATATATATAGATAGATATATATATATATATATATATATATATATATATATATATATATATAGATATAAGTAAAAAAAACTTGGGACTTGATTATTAGGTTGTAAAAGTTCATAATTTTAAGAATCATTATTGTTATAAATAGAGACATGTATCCTAATCCCTTTGGATAACCTGAATGTTTAGACAGATAAAATAACCTATTGCTATCGAATAGCGCCCTCTTTGTTTCTTTAAAACCAAATTCTGAATAAATACTTATCTAGGAAGGAGATAAGTTATAAGAGTGGCATAGATAGGAATATTTTGGTGTATGCGTACATTTCAAATCTAACAATTCTCCTAAGGAGAGGTTACTTCATAATTTGGATGTGGCTCAAGCTTTGAAGTTTTATCTTCAGGCTACGATGGATTTCAGACAGTCTACATCTCTTTTTGTGGTGTATTCAGGGAAGCGCAAATGGCAAAGAGCCTCTTCAACTTCTTTGTCCTTTTGGTTGAGGAGCATGATTCACTTGACCTATGAGACAGCGGGACATACTGTAAGCCTCCTCAGGGGATCATGGCTCATTCAACTAGAGCTGTTTCTTCTTCTTGGGCCTTCAAGAATGAGGCCTCTATGGAGAAGATTTGTAAGGCAGCTACCTGGTCCGCCTTACATACCTTTACAAAGTTTTACAAATTTGATGTTTTTGCTTCGGCGGAAGCAGTTTTTGGGAGAAAGGTTTTAAAGGCTGTGGTGCCCTTAGATTAGGGTCCGCCTTCTTGCCCTCCCGTTTTTTTAATTGTGTCCTCTAGAGCTTGGGTATTTGTTCCCACAAGTAATGAATTAAGTCGTGGACTCTCCTCCCCTTTATATGGAAAATATAAATTATGCTTACCTGATAATTTCATTTCCATCGTGGGGAGGAGAGTCCATGGCTCCCGCCTGTTGTTCCGGTGGGCGGACCTAAAATGAATAATTATCTTCTGGCACCATTTATACCCTGATATTTCTCCTACTGTTCATTGTTCCCTCGGCAGAATGACTGGGGGATGATGGAAGTTGGGGAGGTATTTAAGCCTGTGGCTGGGGTGTCTTTGCCTCCTCCTGGTAGCCAGGTTCTTAATTCCCACAAGTAATGAATGAAGCTGTGGACTCTCTTCCCCACGATTGAAATGAAATTATCAGGTAAGCATAATTTATATTTTATATCCCTCTGAAACTGTGACTTTACTGATCTGTTTTTATCTATTCAACAGTGCATGGATATCCCTCAGTTGTTTTAATGTTGAATTAAGGAAATATGTTTTTTCACCATAATAGTCTTTTAAATGGACTGCAGTCTTCAGTGATACTTGTTTTCTAGTCTGACAGCCATATAGATTAACTGAAAGGACACAAAAGTCAAAATTAAACTTTCCTGATTCATAGTTTGCAATTGGAAAAAAAAACTTTCCAATTTACTTCTATTATCAAATGTATTTGGTTCTCTTTGTATCATCAGTGTGCATCTCTTGAGCGATATATAGGAGCAATATTTTCACCAATGTGTAATGTTGCAAACATTTTGCCATTATAGTGCTCAAGACACATGCATGTTTTGAGTCCACCTAGGTATGTAAATTTGATGAGTCCACCTAGGTATGTAAATGCATCTCATTCTATAAATGGTTTTGAACTCAGACATAATTTTTCCATAGTATGAAGACCTTGGGTCCTCTAATTTTTTTCATTTATAATATTTGGATTTGGTCCAGTAACATGGCTAGGGATAATTTTTCGTCCACTGATGGAGGTTCATAGCAGTCATTCTATATCAATTTCTCTGGTTTGCCCATGTATAACACAACCATCAATGTTCTAGACCTCCAAAATTGGAAACTACTTTTTCGGAAGGGGCAAATATGTTATTCATCCTTTGGATGATCTTTCCCCATGAATATCTTAGAAATGTAATTTGAATGGGGAATTGAAGATTTCAGAAATATTGTGGAAGTATTCATAAGCATTAACATACAAGCTGAAAATAGGATTCCCATGATGTTCTGGCTGGGATATCTCTAACACTTTTGTTCTGCTTTCTAAGTTTTTTGTTTATAAATTTAAAGGACGAGCAGGAAGCTAGCCTACTGGCTGTAGCCAGACATTTTTGGTTAATTGCCTTTTTCATTAGTCTTCTTTCTCATTTAGTCCATTTAATTAAGTGTTTGCACTTTATGGTTAGTTTGTCAGTGGGTTCTTAAGAATTGAATCTTTTCTGCTATTTTCATATGAAAACCATGTAATATTGCAACAGTATTCAAATCTGCCTAAAATGAAATTTTACATTTGTATCTTATGTAGGTTTGAACTATTTATTTTGTACATTTGGATTTTATGCATAGAAGGTCATATTAGAGTTGGAAAAGTAATGCTATTAGTTATATTGCATAATAAATACTCCCCTTTCTCGGCACAAGGAAAGACCTTTGCATTGAACAGCTTTACACGCCAAATTCATATTGACACTGGCATTAACTCTTCCTCTCTCTCTAAGCCTCTACCCATTGCCTTTACCGACCACATCCCCTCTACAATACAAACACATTACACCTCCTTGGTCCATCCATCAACTGTGATGCCTTTGTCGCAGCTGTTGCCAACAGCAGACCCTCAACCCCAATCAACCCCAGATTTGACCATCACAATTAGACCTGCATGCAAAGCCTCTTAACTTTCCCACACCCACATCAATTAAATACCTCCCAGCATTATCAGACCGGACTGCATTTACCTACCACATTTGGGAATAAAAAGCAAAAGAAAAGAGGGGGCGCTCTATAAGAACAATAAGTATGGTAGATAAACCATAAATAGGTATAAGCACATAAAATAGTTAAAAAAAAAAAAAAAGAAAAGTCCCAGCACAACTTCCAGTGGGAGTGTAGATGTTACAGCTGCTCTCCTCCTCTCAGGGTCAGTCTAGCAGGTCTGGAAAAAATCAAACAGATAGAGTGGCGCCTCATGTGTAGATCATCTATGGGTAAGGTAAGCAAAAATGGTTACTCACATTTGGAAAGAGCACCCTAATGTGCTGGTAGTAGCAAAGTCCAGTAAGAGAACAGCACACAGGAGTAAAAAATGTGCACGGTAGACCTAGGGCGCTGCCAAGCCCTAATACATGGTGTGACCAAGCATGAATAAGGTGCTGTGACACCGAAACGTCGCTATCTGTGTACCAATAAAGCCTGTTTAAAAAGTGCTGGAGACCCTGCTTATCCTTGTGCTGGTAGTAGCAGGGTGATATCTCAGGGTGTATCAGCTCACCCACACCTGGTCTCAGGAACAAACAGGATTTTCCAACTGAATCCCAAACAAGTGCTGTGTCCAACCAAGGAGTATGTTGCTCAGAACAATAGGTGCTATCACTATGTGCTAAGTTAAAACGTATTTATTTAAAAACAAAAACATAAGCATCAAGTGATCAGGGGCATATGTATGACCCCTTTTGAATGCAACACGTTCAAAAAGCTTATAGACAGCCATTACATCAGGGATAAAGCACCAACTGATACAAGACTTTTTTAAACACAGCAATAACCTATCCGATATTTTGTTTGCAAATTAGGGCTTGTTAGAGTTATATTTAATCAGATCTTTCATTTGCTAATTACAATTCTCAACATATGGGATGGTATATCCCTCACATACATACAAAAAAGGAAATAGAAACCAAATTATTTACATTACAACAATGTTTAAAAAAATGTTTGTTATCATTTTTTTAGACCACAGTAATGATGATGGCTTATAATGTTGTAATGTAAATAATTTGTTTTCTATTTCCTTTTTTTGTATGCATGTGAGGGATATACCATCCCATATGATGAGAATTAATTGTAATTAGCAAATTAAAGATCTGATTGGATATGACTCTAACAAGCCCTAATTGGCAAACAAAATATCGGATTGGTTATTGCTGTGTTTAAAAAGTCTTGTATCAGTTGGTGATTTATCCCTGATGTAATGGCTGTCTATAAGCAGAGAAACGCGTTGCATTCAAAAGGGGTCATACATATGCCCCTGATCACTCGATGCTTTTGTTTTTAATTTGTTTTTAAATAAATACGTTTTAATTTAGCACATAGTAATAGCACCTTTTCTGAGCAACATACTCCTTGGTTGGACACAGCACTTGTTTGGGATTCAGTTGGAAAATCCGGTTTGTACCTGAGACCAGGTGTGGGTGAGCTGATACACCCTGAGATATCACCCTGCTACTACCAGCACATTAGGGTGATCTTTCCAAATGTGAGTACCCATTTTTGCTTACCTTACCAATTGATGTGAGACACCATTGGATGATCTACACATGAGGGTGCCCCTTTACCTACCAAAATTAATTGTATCCACACATTCTTCAAGGTACAGTCTAATTGTATCTTTTTTATTGTTTAAAAAGAGATAGATAACCCCTTACTACCCATTTTCCAGATTTGCGCAACCAACATCGTAATAAGATGCCCCCCTCTTATCTCAGTGCATTTTTCAGCTTTTCACAGCCAAAAAGTGCTAGTTTGTGTGTGCCATATAGATACCATTGTGGTCAATCCTGTTGAGTTATTTATAAAGCAGCACTGATTGGCTAAAATTCAAGTTTGTAAATAGCACTCAGATAAAGTGGCAGTCTACAGAGATACAGGGTAATGAAGGATTGGGTTTGGACCAGCGCCAACTTAGCCCCTATAAGCCTAAAGGTAGTGGCACCTAGTAGCCACCGAGGTAGCAGATCAGTAAATGTGAAAAACCCTTTAGGCGCCTATCAAAAGATGGCAGAGGGGAAATAAAATGGTGTTTTAAGAATATAAAATAATTGGTGTTTAAACCAATGTGGGGTACGGGACAAAATCTCAATGTCTATGATAGTGATGCCAATGTTGACAATATTTTAATATGTGGACAAATTAAAAATACAATATACCATAAAAACAGGAAAACATAGAGATAAAATACAAAATAAAACTATAGAATATATATATGTATATATATATAAAAAAACTGGGTATGTTAAGGAGAAGGTATAAAAAATTTTTTTGCTTTATATTAATTAGTATCGGGTGCAGACCCTGTAAACAAATATTTTTACAGCTTTTAAGGAAGAAAAATCTGAAGAGATCACAGTAGTGTTCTCTCTAAAAAAGGGCAGGGATTTCAGCACTCCGTATAGTTATTGTGTGCTATACACACATATAATGATTGTTTAAGAAATAGGTGTTACAGGCCTCCACGCAAACAATCAACTTCTGGGTCCCCTAAACCAAAACCACACAGTTTAGTTAAGAAAAAAATAATTTTATTTATGCAGACAAAAAATAAAAAGTGTAAATTAAATCAAGAATGTATTCAGTACAATAAGTACAAAGATAAAGCTGGCCAGCTCTCTCAGGTTGATATGATGCAGGTACAAGCCATAATATAGACTTTTGAGTTATTAAGCAACACCCCTACCAGGGGGTAGCCCTGTCAGCCAACAGGAATCTGCTACCATGGATAATACTGGGGATCCATGCGTAATCACTCATATGATACACAAAACGGAAATGACAACACCTATCTCAGAGGGTAACACTAAACAAGTCAGGAGTCTTGTTACCTTGAGAAAGAAATTAGGATCTATGCCAGTTACTTTTGTGCTTAAATATAACAATGTAACAAAGAATTACATACTTATATATTTACACATTAGTATTGAGATCACAACACCCTGACCAGAGGGTAGCACCAATGTTAACAGAGGTTCCGGCTACCTTAGTACTCAATAGGGATCTATGTATCTCTAATAAAAAATGTGTAATCACAGCGTTAGTAAGAATACTTATATAGTGCTTGTATCCTATGTGTAAATGTCACCAAGTGATAGTGTCCGAATCCTACGTGTGGAGAATAAATAAAGTCCAAATTAAATCCTGTGTTGATCAAAAGTACAAAAAATAAAAAATAAATTGGTTGGAAAAATATTACAATTCAAAAATACGATGTCTCGCAGTGAAAAAGTTCAGTGATATTCCAAAAAACAAAAAATAAAAAGTGAGTGGTACAAAAAAGTGTAAAGACAAATTATGCTGTGAAAAAGTATGAAATCCAAACAGCGCTGTGAAAAAATGTGACTGAGTGACAGCAAATTAGTGCTGGCAAGGAAGAGTCCTAAAATCCTCAAATAGTGAACTTCCTAAAAGACGAATATCAACCTAAAAGGAAGACAGAAAACAACATAGTGCAATAACGTTTTAAGCATTAAAGGAATATGGAAATAGGCTTACCAATCGGTCAACGCGTTTCGGCCCTGGAGCAGGCCTTTATCAAGACTGATTGTAAGGTGGATATGGTAGCCTTTTAAAGCCCCTGGACCGGAAGTGTTACTTTATTTCGTTTCCGGTTTTTCGTTATTTGGGGCAACATTGTGTATGTTAAAATTGTATAAATTAAGATATCATTTGGTGTTAATTCTGCTCTCAGTTATTTGCTTTAAAGACCGCACTCATACGAGTCCGACATTTCTGGAATTTTGTATTTCAGCGATCACCGCTGTGATGCCAGTCTATATTTACAACAAATGACTATCGAACGCCCACTATGACGTCACGACCAATGAGATTCCAGTAATATCGGACTCGAACTAGTGCGGTCTTTTAGGCAAATTAGTTGCAAGCCTAAAGAATATATAGGTACAATACAAATCCAAATCAAACATTGGATAGTATTTATTTTCAACAATTAAGACGAAATAGCAAACGGGAACGATTGATGTTCCGTAAAAAATACCGGAAGTGACGTCACAAAACATGGGGGTAAACAATAACTATTTTCGGGCTTGAAGTCCGACATATATTAGGCTAATATGTATTAATTATCAAATCAATCTGCACAATAACTGAGAGCAGAATTAACACCAAATGATATCTTAATTTATACAATTTTAACATACACAATGTTGCCCCAAATAACGAAAAACCGGAAACGAAATAAAGTAACACTTCCGGTCCAGGGGCTTTAAAAGGCTACCATATCCACCTTACAATCAGTCTTGATAAAGGCCTGCTCAGGGGCCGAAACGCGTTGACCGATTGGTAAGCCTATTTCCATATTCCTTTAATGCTTAAAACGTTATTGCACTATGTTGTTTTCTGTCTTCCTTTTAGGTTGATATTCGTCTTTTAGGAAGTTCACTATTTGAGGATTTTAGGACTCTTCCTTGCCAGCACTAATTTGCTGTCACTCAGTCACATTTTTTCACAGCGCTGTTTGGATTTCATACTTTTTCACAGCATAATTTGTCTTTACACTTTTTTGTACCACTCACTTTTTATTTTTTGTTTTTTGGAATATCACTGAACTTTTTCACTGCGAGACATCGTATTTTTGAATTGTAATATTTTTCCAACCAATTTATTTTTTATTTTTTGTACTTTTGATCAACACAGGATTTAATTTGGACTTTATTTATTCTCCACACGTAGGATTCGGACACTATCACTTGGTGACATTTACACATAGGATACAAGCACTTTACAATAAATACTCCACAGGATTGATAGAAGCCACAAGGACTTCTTTGCCATCCTCATCAATTTTATTTGTTTCACATCCCATGCACAGTGCGATACTAATGTAAAATAGATTTACTGTTTTAAATCTTTGCAAGATTTACTGTTTTTTATATCATTGCAAGAATCATTGTTTTCAATATCTTTGCAAGATTTATTGTTTTTAATTTCCTCGCTTAATTTATATGTATTTATAAACAGTTGTTGTTTATCATGGATCCATGATATATAGGGATATATATATACATATATATATATATTCTATAGTTTTATTTTGTATTTTATCTCTATGTTTTCCTGTTTTTATGGTATATTGTATTTTTAATTTGTCTACATATTAAAATATTGTCAACATTGGCATCACTATCATAGACATTGAGATTTTGTCCCGTACCCCACATTGGTTTAAACACCAGTTATTTTATATTCTTAAAACACCATTTTATTTCCCCTCTGCCATCTTTTGATAGGCGCCTAAAGGGTTTTTCACATTTACAGAGATACAGGATAATCACAGAGGGAGGTAAAACGTATATTATTATAGTATTGGTTATGCAAAACTGTGGAATGGGTAATAAAGGTATTATCTATCTTTTTAAACAATAAAATTTTTGGCTAGACTGTCACTTTAATCTTTCTTCCTAGTGCAAGGCCCCCATAGCATCTACCACTTTCACCAGATACTAGTAGACCTAACAATCCCCACTAGCACCTAAGGAACCCTTCAACCATAGGAATCCGTTAACACCCTCTCTTATTCATGTATGTACACAAGTATCAAATCTATTTTTAATTATGTATACATTTGCTCTAGGAGGAAAACAATAGTAGTAACAGATAAATTCACAAATAAAATAACTACTTTTCTTAGGGTCTATGAAAGTCTATGCATTAAAATAATATGTTAATGTTCATTTATATGGAGCTAATAGATTTTAAAGGGACAATAAAGTCAAAATGAAACTTACAGGATTTAAATAGAACATGTCATTTTAACCAACTTTCAAATTTACTTATTTTATCTTGGTATGCTTAGAAACAGCAATGCACTACTGGAAACTAGATGCTGATTGGTGACTGCACATATATGTTTCTTGTCATTGGTTCACCCAATGGTCCCCATGTACTAAAAGGCAGACGGATAGCTTCTCAACTTGAGAAGTTGTCCGCCCAATTCACTACATACGGGCAGCGGATCTGTTTGTTCGTTGGCCCGTATGTATCATTACACACTCCGATGGTTGTGTAATGCACACCTCTTTATTCATGCGAGAGAAGGGACTGTCAATCACTGAGTGCAAGCTCTCTCTCTGATTTCTCTTCGCCACCTCAGAGGTGGCAAAGAGTATAAGAAGCAGCAGTCTAATGACCACTGCTTCTTACATTGCAGGAAGCAGGCCCGCATGTTCAAACCTGCCCCACAAGGGCTCGGGAGAAGCTTACACTTCGTACAGCTAGTTCCAAGTAGTAAATGGCTACTCCTTCAACAAAGGATACAAAGAGAATTAAGCTAATTTGATAACAGAAGTAAATTAGAAAAGTTGCCTAAACTTGTTTGCTCTATCTGAATCATGAAAAAAAATAGTTCTGTGTGTTTAAACTATATTTATATTAAAACGGAATTTCTTTCACAGCTTGTAACACATGGCAGCGATCGAACAGAAGCTTTGAAGAGGATGGAAGATGCTTTAGATAACTATGTTATCCGGGGTAAGAGTGGTATTAATGTTTTATTTAAAAAGTAAAATTGGGAAAGTAATAAGGTATACTTGATATTAATGTAATATAATAGATATCCGTCATAAAGCCATATCCAATTTTATTTGAAGGAACCTAATATAAAATGACTGCTATAGGCTTATATATCCCATGTATCATTATGCACTTTTTTCAATAAAATAGAAATCAATGCTAAACAGAATTGGGAGCACTTTTATTTCATGTTCTCGTGATACAATATAATGAATTTATTGGTTGTGCATAATTTTGTGGAAGTAGCAGTTAGGTAGACTTTGCAGATATGTTTGTAAGGAGTTCTCATCTCGTATAAAGCACCTCCTCTTACTGCTTTTATCAGTATTTTTTCTACCCATTTTGAGTATAATAGTATGATTGATACAGCCATTCTCTTGTACAAATGATAAAGATGATATAAGGAATATCTCTTCTGTAGATATAGATACCTTTTTACGGATGTTGTGACTTCAGACTAATGTGTTTTTTCCTCCACTCTAATACCTCATTAATTGTGCAGAGTAAGTAGCTTTTATTGCAGTCCTGCCATGGAGGCATTGCTATCTATTAAACTAATAGGGCCAATATTCCCAGGGGGTCTCTACCAGGCCTAGTACCCCATTCTAATCCACTAATGTTAGCAGTCAGGTTGCAGAGTGATCATGCTTACACCAACTAGGTATTCCAGCTACAGTAATTTTATACCTTACTACAAGCTAGGGAAAGTTATTTCTTTCTCTTGTAAAGGTGTATCCAGTCCACGGGTTCATCCATTACTTGTGGGATATTCTCCTTCCCAACAGGAAGCTGCAAGAGGACACCCATAGCAGAGCTGTCTATATAGCTCCTCCCCTAACTGCCACCCCCAGTCATTCTCTTGCAGCTCTCGACAAGAAAGGAAGTATCAAGAGAGATGTGGTGACTTAGTGTAGTTTTTACCTTCAATCAAAAGTTTGTTATTTTTAAACGGTACCAGCGTTGTACTGTTTTTACTCTCAGGCAGAAATTGGAAGAAGACTTCTGCCTGGAGGTTTGATGATCTTAGCGGTTTGTTACTAAGGTCCATTGCTGTTCTCACACATAACTGAAGAGTATGGAAAGAAAACTTCAGTTGGGTCTGCAGATTGCCTGCTTTGAGGTATGTTCAGTATATTTTTTTCTAGAGAGATGATAAGGTCTAGAAAATGCTTACAGTGCCTGGTATATTTAAGGTAAGCCTGATACAGTGATTTAACAACAACTGGGATCATGCTTGCAAAAAGGGATAATATTCATGTTAATACCTATATTACTTAGTGTAAAAACGTTTGCATGATTTATAAATAAAAACGTTTTTTCTCTGAGGGTGATAAATCTTTATTTGGGGCCTAGTTTCCACATGGCTTGTTAGATTACTCCTAGGAGTACTTTTTTAACCCCTTAATGACCACAGCACTTTTCCATTTTCTGTCCGTTTGGGACCAAGGCTATTTTTACATTTCTGCAGTGTTTGTGTTTAGCTGTAATTTTCCTCTTACTCATTTACTGTACCCACACATATTATATACCGTTTTTCTCGCCACTAAATGGACTTTCTAAAGATACCATTATTTTCATCATATCTTATAATTTACTATAAAAAAAATTATAAAATATGAGGAAAAAATGGAAAAAAACACACTTTTTCTAACTTTGACCCCCAAAATCTGTTACACATCTACAACCACCAAAAAACACCCATGCTAAATAGTTTCTAAATTTTGTCCTGAGTTTAGAAATACCCAATGTTTACATGTGCTTTGCTTTTTTTGCAAGTTATAGGGCCATAAATACAAGTAGCACTTTGCTATTTCCAAACCACTTTTTTTCAAAATTAGCGCTAGTTACATTGGGACACTGATATCTTTCAGGAATCCCTGAATATCCCTTGACATGCATATATTTTTTTTTAGAAGACATCCCAAAGTATTGATCTAGGCCAATTTTGGTATATTTCATGCCACCATTTCACTACCAAATGCGATCAAATAAAAAAAATTGTTCACTTTTTCACAAATTGTTTCACAAACTTTAGGTTTCTCACTGAAATTATTTACAAACAACTTGTGCAATTATGGCACAAATGGTTGTAAATGCTTCTCTGGGATCCCCTTTGTTCAGAAATTCCAGACATATATGGCTTTGGCATTGCTTTTTGGTATTTAGAAAGCCGCAAAATGCCACTGCGCACCACACATGTATTATGCCCAGCATTGAAGGGGTTAGTTAGGAAGCTTGTAGGGAGCTTTTAGGGTTAATTTTAGCTTTAGTATAATGTAGTAGACAACCCAAAGTATTGATCTAGGCCCATTTTGGTATATTTCATGCCACCATTTCACCGCCAAATGCTAACAAATAAAAATAAAGCGTTAAATTTTTCACAATTTTAGGTTTCTCACTGAAATTATTTACAAACAGCTTGTGCAATTATGGCGTAAATGGTTGTAAAAGCTTCTCTGGGATCCCCTTTGTTCAGAAATAGCAGACATATATGGCTTTGGCTTTGCTTTTTGGTAATTAGAAGGCAGCTAAATGCCCTTGCGCACCACACGTGTATAATGCCCAGCATTGAAGGGGTTAATTAGGGAGCTTGTAGGGAGCTTGCAGGGTTAATTTTAGCTTTAGTGTAGGTATCAACCTCCCACATGACACATCACACCCCCTGATCCCTCCCAAACAGCTCTCTTCCCTCCCCCACCCCACAATTGTCCCCGCCATCTTAAGTACTGGCAGTAAGTCTGCCAGTACTAAAATAAGAGTTTTTTTTGGATTAAAAAAAAAAAAAAATGATAATTCTGCTCTGTAGGATCCCCCCTTAGCCCCCAACCTCCCTGACCCCCCCCCCAAACAGCTCTCTAACCCCCCTCTCTGCCTTATTATGCGCCATATTGGGTACTGGCAGCTGTCTGCCAGTACCCAGTTTGAAATCAAATGTGTTTTTTATTATATTTTATTATTTTAAAAATTATATTTTCTGTAGTGTAGCTGCCCCCCCTCAACCCCCAACCTCCCACCCTCCCAGATCGTTAAATTACAAGTTATTTTCTAATGTTCCCACCCTCTCTCCCACCGTGTAACACTTAACATTTGTTCCATAGTGTAGGGTTCCCACCCGCCCGCGCGCACACCCCCCCCCCTTGCACGCGCGCGCACCCACTCACGTGCACGCGCGCGCACCCGCGCACGCGCGCGCACTCGATCTCGCACCCTTCCCCACCGATGGCTGTCCACCCGCCTCCCTGGGTAAGCTCCCACCCACCAACGAACATGGCCATTGATGGCCGATGCAGAGAGGGCCACAGGGTGGCTCTCTCTTCATCGGTGGGCTAAAAAATGTTATAGCAGGATGCCTCAATATCGAGGCATCACTGCTATAACATGAAAGCAGTTGGAAGTGATCAGGATCGCTTCCACTGCTTTCAAAGACCAACGACGTACGGGGTACGTCCTTGGTCATTAACTGCATTTTTTTGCAGGACGTACCCCATACGTCGTTGGTCGTTAAGGGGTTAAGTCCCTCTGACTTTGAGTGCATGGTGGGAGAGGCCTATTTTCGTTTTCAGTCTAAGACATCCAGCTTCCCTGAAGAAGTCCTCTGGCTTATAGGACCTCTATAGAGGGTTTTATTCCTGCAAAAATCGTATTTAAGAGCAGGTAGGAGCCACAGCAGAGCTGTGGCAGTGTGTTTGACTGTTTGTTAACAGGTTTAATGTTTTTCTAATTCGTTTTTGGGCCTGAGGGGTTAATCATCCATTTGCAAGTGGTTGCAATGCTGTTTTAGTCCCTTATACACACTGTAAAAATTTCGTAGAGTTTACTACATTTTTCACTGTTTTCCAGATTTTATCTTCTTGGTAAATATAGCACATTGCTTCTAAATCCAATATTAAACACACAAATTGAAGAATGTGCCACTGGGCATAGATCACCTCTATATGGACAGTGCAATAAAACCTCTCCAGTGTGCTGGATGGTGCAGACTGGGCACTCTTAGTGGCTCAGCTCACTGAATCGCAATCACGGGAACATTCAGTTCTCTTCACCTTGGTAACAAACAGGGGCTCTTGGTAGAATGTAGAATAACAAGTGTTTATTAAAACATAATTAAAAGCTAACAGGCAATAAAAACATGTATAGCGTTTCTCAGCTGAGCAGTTTTATCAGGAATAAAAACCTTACAAACTGGAATCTATTATAACGTATCTGATAAAAAAAAATAGCAAAATAAATAATAAAATAAAAAATCCCAGATATATGATACTATAAAAAATGATGAAAAAAAGCTAAAAAGCTGTGAATAGCAACACTTGCCTGGCCAGACCACAGTTCTACAACGTGTTTCAGGGACACGGCCCTTCATCAGGTGGGCATTTTTTAGTATCCTATATCTGGTTTTTTTTTTGCCGTTTTTTATCAGATACATTGTTAGCAATTCATATGTTTTACTTTCTGCATCAGTATGTATATATATATATATATATAACTAATGCTGCTAGTAACTAGTGCATTCTTCTTTTAGCACTGTCTTAATGCTTACTATTTGATACGCTGCTAGCATTTTGTATTTTTCAATTCCTGTATCTATATGCACATTACTCTTACTGTCAGTAATTAGTGTGTTTCCCTAGCTCTTTTTATATATATATATATATATATATATATATATATATATATATATATATATAATCGCCAGCATTTAATGTGTCCTGCATTTGACCTATTGTATCAACATATTTTTTTATACACCTCGTTGCTTGTATCGGTACCTTGAGATTTTTGAAAAATTTGTGAATTGTTAAAATTTCGCTTGAACAAGAGATCCTGCAATAATAATATAGTGTGTCAAGTGATAAGCCCCACATTGTTTGATCTCACTGACTGACAGATATATGTATATTCCTTGTGTCTTTTATAGACTCTTTCACTGGTTATTAGTCATTTTAATTTGGAAATAAATATTTTGTATATATAATTTTTAGCGCTGTTTTCTTTGTGTTTTTTATTTTGCACACACACACACACACACACACACACACATATATATATATATATATATATATATATATATATATCTACATATGGAGGTGGGGGCACCACTACACTACAGGAAATAAAAAATGAAACTATTATTTTAAAAAAAATATCTAGATTGTAAGTCCCACGGGAATAGGACCCTCAATTCCCCCCTGTATTTGTCTGTGAAATGTTGTCTTTTATTGTATTGTTTCTCCATTGTACTTTTATCCTTGTACCCATGGTCAGCGCTGCAGAATCTGTTGGCGCTTTATAAATAAAGAATAATAATATTAATAATTTGTGTTTATATGTGTATATGTCTGTAAATACATATATAAATACATATTTATACATGCACATATATATATATATATATATATGTATGTGTATATAAATATATATATATATATATATATATATATATATATATACACACACATACATATTTAGACATATATATGTATGCATCGCTATGTTCAAGTCCTTTCAACTTGTAATGCGCACAAAAAGCTTACTTCTAGCGGAATTAGTGCAAGAGCGATAAATAGGGATCTACTGGTAATCTAGCCCTTAATGTGAATTTTTTTTTTAACTAAATATATAATTAATAACTGTATATATTACCTAGCAATCTTATGATGAGCAAGACACACATTTTGAAGTTACCATTGAAACAAAAAAACCTTCCGACTATCCATCCATCTGTCCGTCTATCCATGTGACCATGTGGTTTGCGTTTTGTAGTTTTTGAAGAATTAATGCTGCCTTTGTGAATCATTTAAAAGACTCAAGTTAATTTCTTGGGAAGTTAGCATTTTTCCTTCTAAATATAGGGAGCGTCCACAGCTGCATTCATTACTTTTGGGAATACAGAACATGGCCACCAGGAGGAGGCAAAGACACCCCAGCCAAAGGCGTAAATACCTCCCCCACCTCCCGCATCCCCCATTCATTCTTTGCCTTTCGTCACAGGAGGTTGGCAGAGAAGTGTCGGAAAATTTCAGAGTAGATCCTTATGGAGGGTAGTACTCTTCGAGATGGGATTGGAGTTTGAAGTAGTCTTGTCAGCCTCTCAGTGAGAGCATTGATGAAAGTTAGAGTCCGGAGATGCAGGGAGAGTCTTTCTGTGAAACCATCCCGACACATATTAACAGCTCCATAAGCAATCAGCGTTGACAAGTTTCACTGCCTTCTTTTCTGCACTTAAATCCATGTCAGAGGCGCTGGTACAATTTGTCAATCTTGAAGGACTGTGTTGCTGTTCCACGGTATTGATTCCGGTAAGATCGTTTAAATTTTTACATGCTTGTAATGTTAGAAGACAGGGTCTTAGTGGGACTCCTTTATCTTTATGGAATCAAGGGTTAATATCTCTGGAGGGGGATTATTGAACAGTGGGGGCTTTAATTATGTTTGTTATGTAATTTTGTTTGATCTCACTGACTGACAGATATATGCATATTCCTTGTGTCTTTTATAGACTCTTTCACTGGTTATTAGTCATTTTAATTTAGAAATAAATATTTTGTATATATGATTTTATAGCGCTGTTTTATTTGTGTTTTTTATTTTGCATACACATATTCATAGTTGCGTTTAAATTTTGTCCTTTAGGACATTAGACTTCTTGTCTAGGATTGCATCGTTTTCTTTGTATTGATGCAGCAGATGGTCCTTGAATTGTCTATTCATTGAACTGTTACGTTTCTGGAATATCTCTCCAGGTCCTAGTATCTCTTGCAGTCGGGTAATCCGCCTTCTGGGTCTTCTTTTTAAGGAGACTTTTTCTTCAGGTTCTGCTTTCTTTCAGACCTCTTTAACATGTTCTTTTGTTCCTGGGTTCTTCCTACGGAAGTGTACGGTGTTGGGAGTCTTAGTTGTCCTCCTTGTCAGGGTCGTGGAGGAGTGTTTCTTCGCCAGACCTCATAGTCAGAGGGACTCTCGTCTCCTCAGAGATTTGTGTGCTCTTTTTGGGACCAGTAATTTTGTGTGATCCCTGACGTGAGCTCTTACGGTCCTAATTGTTGGGCAGTTACTTTGTCCTGCTAACTTTTTTGGGTCTTTTGCTTGTTTTTGGGAGATGGGATTTTTTTTCAGGCTGTGGTGCCCTCAGATTGGGCCGCCTTATTGTTACCCCCCCCCCCCCCCCCCCCGTTAGCATTCAGTGTCCTCTATAGCTTGGGTATTGTTTTCCCAAAAGTAATGAATGCAGCTGTGGACTCTCCCTGTATTTAGAAGGAAAATACAAATTATAACTTACCAGATAATTTCCTTTCCTTCGATACAGGTAGATTCCACAGCTCCTGCCCGTGCTCTCCGCAAGGTGGCCCTAAATTTAAATTGCTTTCTTCTGGCACCATTTTCACCCTGATATTTCTCCTACTGTTCCTTGATCCCTCGGCAGAATAACTGAGGGAGGTGAGGGAGGTATTTAAGCCTTTGGCTGGGGTGTCTTTGCCTCCTCCTAGTGGCCAGGTTCTGTCCCGGACTCTCCCTGTATCGAAGGAAATGAAATTATAATTTATTTATTTTGCATGCCCCCTATATCTAGTTCCTAATAAGAAACTTTTTTTTTTTTTAAATCTAATATAAAGTTGTTTCCACTTTTAAATTTCTTGAATGATGAATTTTGTTATACTACAATTAAAGTACAGATGTTTACTATTTTAGTTGTAGAAATGGAGACAAGCATTGATTAATATTTATTCTTTAACCCCTTAAGCCATTGTAATGTATATATACATTGTGTGGCACTTCGTTTATCGTACCATACAACCTATAAATAAGTTGGAGCTGCAGGAAGCTCCAGCAGTCTCGGCTGTTAAGTTACAGCTGAGAGCTGGAGTTCCTGAGCTCATGGCATCTGTCTTCACGATCAGTGCTCTAGTTCCATATAAAGGCAAATGCCAGATCGTTACAGACGGTGATACTATGTGTGTCACCATCTGTAACAATCACCTGCTGGTGCAGGCTGCAGTTGTGGAAGGGAATCCGGGAGGCCACTGGGGAGTCCAGCAGTGAAGGGTAGGGAGTGGTATGGCCCTACACTGCAAACAAAAAATAAAGGGAGAGGGAGGGATGGGGAGCTACACTACAGAAAAAGGTTGGGTGGGAGGTCCTTAACTTACGATCGCTGGAGGTTGGGGCACCACTACACTACAGAAAATAGAAAATGAAAGAATTATTTAAAAAAAGTGTTTTATAGGTACTGACAGACAGCTGCCAGTACCTATGATGGCTGACACTAGTTAGAGGGGGGAGGGTTAGAGAACTGTTTGGGAGAGATCATGGAGGTTGGAGGATATGTGGGGATCGATCCTACACTGTAGAAAATATTTAAAAAATTCTGAAATAAAAAAAATTGCCTTAAATCTTCATATTGGCAAACTGCCTGCCAGTACTTAGATGGTGGTGACCAGTGGGGAGTGAGGGAGGGAAAAGAGCTGTTTGGGAGGGATCAGGTAGGAATCATGGGATTGGAAGTGTCAAGTGGGAGGGTAATCTCTACACTAAAGCTAAAATAAACCTTACAAGATACCTTATTAACCCATTCATTGCCAGGAATAATAGAAATGTGGTGCGTAGCTGCATTAGCAGCATTCTAATTACCAAAAAGCAATGGCAAAACCAAATATGTCTGCTATTTTGAACAAAGGAGATCCCAGAGAAGCTTTTACAATAATTTGTTCCATGATTGCACAAGTGGTATGTAAATAATTAGGGCTGCAACCACTAATCGGTAAGATTGATCATAAAAATAATTGCCAACGAATCTTATCGATTAGGTGGTCTGCAATTAGTTAATTGAGAAACTCAGTTTGTGAAAAAGTTAACAATTGTTTTTATATGATCGCATTTGTCGGTGAAATGGTGGCATGAAATATACAAAAATGGGCCTAGATCAATACCTTGGTTTGTCTACTTAAAAAATATATATAGTTTTGACAGGTAAATAAATAAATTAAAAAAACAAGGCTCTATTTCTATTTAAATGGAGTTATAGCAAAAATGCAAAATATTCTCTGTTATTTTGGGCAAATTCTTCTCTGAAAATCCTGGTTGTGAAGTGATTAAAGGGATCAATAACACTAGTTTGATGTTTACTTGTAGTACTAGACATTCTGCTAGAAACACCTTTTTAAACTTTGGGGTTTGACCTATTAATGTTTTTTTTTATATACTTAAATTGAATGTAAACTTACAACTACTGCCCCACGGCATTGCATAGAGTTTTAAAAATGAGCCAGGTTTTAATTCATAAAATGTTTTATATTTATGTATATTCACATTTTTTTTTGCGATCTGACAAGTGCAGCTCTCCCGCCCGCCCTATTTTCTAATTGATTGATAGATGACGATTCTTAAAATAACTAATCCTAGGATCCTATAGAGGATAGCTGCACCTTTAAGGATCCCATGGACAAGAAGCTGAAGGCTTTTTTGGAAAATGATGTATGTTCATCAGGGTCTTCAATGACAACCTGCAGTTTGCATTGGTGTAATGCCTTGTCTGAATCTATTTTATAAGAGACTATGTTGGAGGAAATCCAAGATAGGATTAAGGCTCTTAAGATAGCCAATTCTTTTATTTCTGAGGCTAATATGCAAGTTATTAGATTAGGAGCCAAGATGTCTGGATTCTCTGTCTTGGCCCGCAGGGCTTTGTGGCTTAAATCTTGGTCAGCTGATGTTACGTCCAAGTACAATCTTCTGGCGCTTCCTTACAAGGGTAAAACTTTGTTTGGACCTGGCCTGTCAGAAATTATTTCTGATATTTCGGGTGGAAAAGGATCTATTTTACCGCAAGACAAAAAGAACAGACTTTAAGGATGTCAAAGTAATTTTCGTTTATTTCATAACTTCAAAGGTCAAAAGTCTTCTGCTTCCAAGCAGGAGTAATCCATCTTCTTGGAGACCCAGTCAGTCTTGGAACAAGGGGAAACAATTTAAGAAACACACAGCTGACTCTAAGTCAGCATGAAGGGTCGGTCCTCGGTCAGACTGGGGGGCAGACTTTCCCTGTTTTGTCAAGCATGGTTACAAGATATCCCAGATCCTTGGGCATAGTTTCTCAGGGTTACAATATAGAATTCAGTTTCCTTCCTCCCAGGTGCAGATTTCACCTCTCAAGATTATCTGCAGATCAGGTAAAAAGAGAGGAATTCTTGAACTGCATTCAGGATCTTTCCTCTCTGGTAGTGATTGTTCCAGTAAAGTAACAGGGTCTAGGATTTTATTCAAATCTGTTTATGGTTCCCAAAAAAGAGGGAACTTTTCAACCTATTTTAGACCTAAAGTGTCTTAACAAGTTTGTCAGAGTACCGTCCTTCAAAATGGAGACCATTCTTCCTTTCATCCAAGAGCGTCAGTTCATGACAACCATAGACCTGAAGGACACCTATCTTCATGTTCCCATTCACATGGATCATCACAAATTCCTAAGATACGCTTTTCTAAACAAGCACTTTGTTTGTGGCTCTTCCATTTGGCCTTGCCACAGCTCCCAGAATTTTTTCGAAGGTTCTGGGGGCTCTCTTGGCAGTAATCAGGTCTCAGGGAATTCCAGTGGTGCCATACTTGGACGACATATTGGTTCAGATGCCATCTTTTCAACATGCAAACACTCATACAGGGATTGTGTTGTCTTTTCTACGTTCCTACGGATGCAAAGTGAATATGGGAAAGAGATCCCTTGTTCCAGCTACAAGGGTGGTCTTCTTAGAGATTATAATAGATTCCCTATCAATGAAAAAATTTCTGACAGAGGTCAGAACGTTCAAAATTCTCTCATCTGGCGTCTCTTCAGTCTACTGTTCAGCCATCAGTAGCTCAGTGTATGGAGGTAATTGGTCTGATGGTTGCTTCCATGGAGAAACATACTCAATTTGTAATTAATCTGCTCAAATTGTTTTGGAAAATAATGTCTTCCAATTTGATTCAAACCAGGGGCACGGCCATGGGGCGGTCTGCGCCCCCACTTATGCATGTGTCCATCTGGGTAGATGGGAACTCTTGGAGGTTTTTGACAACTTGAATCATATTGTTCAGACATCTTTAGGGGCTTGGTTAAGATATGTGGATGGCATTTTTATCCTATGGAATGACACTGTCGAAGCCCTGAATAATTTTGTAGATGTACTGAACAATAATGATTATATCATTGTCTTAACCTGAAATGTAGATGCTAATGATTTGGAATTTCTTGATGTAAAAATTAAGAGTTCGTAACATCCTAACTACAGAAAACTATAGAAAACCTTCTGTTACTAATAGCCTATTGGAGGCAACAGGTAATCACCCTGTCCCTTTAAAAAGAAGTATCCCATATGCTCAATTCTTGAGATTGAAAAGGAATTGTTCCACTAGGAACAGCTTTGATAAAAAAGCAGTAGAAATGTCTGATAGGTTCTTAAGACGTGGGTACTCTAAAAAAAAATGGATTGGCACGTGAGAATCTGCTATATATAGAAACTGACAGCAAAGTCAGGATTATAACGCAGTACAATAACCATTGGACTCACACTCGCAATATTCTCCTTGTTAATTGGCATTATCTTCTTGCGGATAAGAAAATAACTTGTACTGTAGGGGATTATCCTCTCCTTACTGCTCGACATTCTCCAAATTTGAAAGGCAAATTGGTCCGTAGTGTTTTCGTTAAGAGTGCTTCACCTTCTGATTGGCTTTCTAAAAAGACCCTTCCAAAAGGATGTTTTCCCTGTGGGAATTGTGTTTAATGTAAATATGTAGTAAAGACAGATCATTTCTCAACAGGAGATAAAAAAAATACTTTATTAACTACTTCATTAACTGTAAATCCATCGGAGTTGTCTACCTGCTTTTTTGTTCTTGCCCTGTGTTCTATGTAGGAAAAACCAAAAGGTTTTTCAAAGATAGAATACAGGAACACAGGGATGACATAAAGCATGGTAGAGACACAAGTGTGGCTTGCCACTTTAACCCCTTAAGGACCAGCGACGTACCCTGTATGTCACTGGCCTTTTTTTGGGACTTGATTGTTTTATAGCGCGGTCTTGCCACCAGCGTTGAGACTGCTCTATTCCACAAAGCCTGCTGGAGGGAGGGCATTAATAGCGTGTTCTTGCTAGACTTGTGCTATTATGTCCTGAAAAAAACCTTAACGACCAGTGACATACATGGTACATTGTGGTCATTAAGGGGTTAAGCAATGTCATAATCCGGAATCAGTTAGCCTAAGATGCATTGGCATCGATAATGGAATAATGCATAACCATGGAGGAAATTTAGACATGACCTTACTTCAGAAAGAAGCAGCCTGGCTGTATAGATTGAATACATGGTCTCCAAGAGGTTTAAATGAAAAGATTGAGTTTGCTTCATTTTTAGAATTAACCTTTTTATTGCTTTATGAGTTGCTAGTGGGAGTATGAATAGATAAATAATGTTGATATATCCCTTTAAAGCCTACACACAAGGTTTAAAATACATTTGATTTTGTCTTTCCTTTGTTATAAAAATCTCAGTAGGTTGCTTTAAAGGTTTGCATGCACGATTTCTTTATATATATGTGGGCGCCATCTGAGAAAACTAAGCAGCATTTGCACATTATTACTGCTATTTTGTTTCTTTGTAAATATTAGATTATTAAGTTGTTATTGTAAGGATATTGTTGTTGCAAAAAATTATTTCATCATTCTAAGGGGCGTGCTAACTGACTCGAGATAAATTGAGCCGTCCCACCATCTGTTTGTTAGCCCTGAGGAAGTCCCGAAAGACATTGGGGATGAAACATGTGTGGCTGCATCACGTGTGACGTCACGTACGTTGTGCACGAGTTTGGAGAACTTGTCTCTGCTTGCTAAGTTCTCTGATGATCCTGCTCACAGATTATCCTGCTGACCTACGATAATGGTAACCTACGGCACCTAGGTATGAGAACGTTTCAATATCATACCGCTGTGTGCACTTTCGTTGAGGAAGGATTGCAAAAGTAATTGCCACTTATCGTCCAACTGCGGTTCCTTATTTGCCTGCCGCTAATTGCCAGTACACTTTCAGCTCCACCTGAACTGGTTTTATAAGAAATATGCTGGAGTGTTGATATGCATGAATGCTGCTTTTGCTGTACTAACACCTGAAGCTTTGCATTATCCACGTAGGTGTCATGAAAAGCTCTATACAGCTTGGACTATTGATAAATGTCATAAGGAATATCATTAATGCTGTGCAAACACTTCATATTTTGAAGCATTGGAACAACTTTGTGCATTACAGCTCTTGGGAACATTTGCTATCAAGCCTTAGCTTGCTTATGTGCTCTCTGCTTCACTTGCATGTTGCTTCTTATGCATGAGTGAACTTGTGCATTCGTTAAAGAATGATTAACACATTAGTTGCTGAATCATATATATATATATATATATATATATATATATATACAGTGTATATGTATATATATAGTATACAGGGTTAAATTTTACATACAGCCACTTATTGTGCATATTGATGCTTGTTGCCATATTAACCCTATTACTTTGCTTCACAGTCCGTTTAGAGCAATTGATATTGAAGTGAGCGTTTATTTAATTTTAGGGATAGTGGGGGACTGCATTGATCCTAGTGCGTTCCATGACAGCATATACCCTCTAACTTAGGTGGGGCTGCCTTCTGGACAGGTGTTGCAGGTCCCTTACTTCCCCTTCAATTACGATCTCCTAGTGATGTCACTTTTCACATTTTATTAAGTGTGCATTATTTTTTATTTGTATGTATTATTTGCATGTTTTTGTTTTTAAATTATTTATTTGCTTTTGGTGTATGGTTCCTTTCTGTTGGAAAATATCTCTCATTTTTGTAATAATTATCCTATACTGAATGGGATTTTTACAAAACATTTTTGGCTATATTAAAATGTATTAAGAGTGCTTGATTCCCTGGCATCTACTTATCAAGCCGTCAACTTACTTGCATTCGACGGCACCAATACGCTCGCCTAACATCGCTGCCGCGGACCTGAATACGCTCTCCAAAGTTATAAAAAAAAGCTGTCAAAAAGCCGCGCACAAGTACGGGGCGATGAGCAGCGGACTGTTTTTAACTAACAGTCATCGATCTCGCTGCTCTTCGGCTTTTTCCCAGCTTTATTGGTACCCTGTCACTAAACACCCACACTATACTAGAATGCGAGCTCAATCCTATTGGCTGATTGGATCAGCCAATAGGATTGAACTTAAATCCTCTTGGCTGATTGCATCAGCCAATAGGGTTTTTTTCTACCTTAATTCCGATTGGCTGATCGGAATTGAAGGGACACCATCTTGGATGACGTCACTTAAAGGTACCTTCATTCAACAAGAAGACGTCGTCAGAAGAGGATGCTCCGCGTCGGATGTCTTGAAGATGGACCCGCTCCGCGCAGGATGGATGAAGATAGAAGATGCCGTCTGGATGAATGTCTGCCCGTCTGGAGGACCACTTGTGCCCATCTGGAGGACCACTTCTGCTGGATTCGTTGAGGACTGGTTGGGTGAAGACTTCTCACGGTAAGGTGATCTTCAAGGGGTTAGTGTTAGGTTTTTTTAAAGGGGGTTTGGGTGGGTTTTAGAGTAGGGTTGGTTGTGTGTGTAGTGGGTTTTAAATTAAAATGTTGGAGGGGGGAATTTGTAAAAAAATTTTACAGGTAAAAGATCCGATTACTTTGGGGCAATGCCCCGCAAAAGGCCCTTTTAAGGGCTATTTGTAATTTAGTGTAGGGTAGGGCTTTTTTATTTGGGGGGGGGGGGGGGTTATTTTGTTAGTGGGATTAGATTAGGTGTAATTAGTTTAAAAATCTTGTAATTTGTTTATTATTTTCTGTAATTTAGTGTTTGTTTTTTTTGTACTTTAGATAATTTTATTTAATTGTATTTAGTTTAGGGAATTTATCTAATTATAGTGTAGTGTTAGGTGTAAGTGTAACTTAGGTTAGGTTTTATTTTACAGGTATATTTGTATTTATTTTAACTAGAAAGTTATTAAATAGTTAATAACTATTTAATAACTATTGTAGCTAGTTAAACATGCAAACTTGCCTGTAAAATAAAAATAAAGCCTAAGATAGCTACAATGTAACTATTAGTTATAGTGTAGCTAGCTTAGGGTTTATTTTATAGGTAAGTATTTAGTTTTAAATAGGAATAATTTATTTAATGATAGGAATATTTATTTAGATTTATTTAAATTATATTTAAGTTAGGGGGTGTTAGGGTTAGACTTAAGTTTAGGGGTTAATAAATTTAATATAGTGGCGGCGGTGTAGGTGTGGCAGATTAGGGGTTAATAAGTATAATGTAGGTGGTGGCGGTGTAGGGGGGGCAGATTAGGGGTTAATAAGTATAATGTAGGTGGTGGCGGGGCGGCAGATTAGGGGTTAATAAGTATAATGTAGGTGGCGGCAGTGTAGGGGGGGCAGATTAGGGGTTAATAAGTATAATGTAGGGGGGGCAGATTAGTGGGGTTTAGACTCGGGGTACATGTTAGGGTGTTAGGTGTAAACCATACCATAGGAATCAATGGGATATCGGGCAGCAGCAAACATAAGCTTTCGCTGCTTTCAGACTCCTATTGATTCCTCCTGGGCGGCGGATTGAAAACCAGGTACGCTAGTGGCGAACGTACCTGGTAGAAATTTGATAACTAGCAAAAGTAGTCAGATTGTGTCGAATTTGCATTCGGAATATCTGTAATGACGTAAGCGTGGATCTGTGTCGGACTGAGTCCGGCGGATCTTATGTTACGTCACAAAATTCTACTTTTTCCAGTCTGTAGGGTTTGATAACTAAGGCGAATCAGGCTCGCCACAAATACACTGCGGAATTCCAGCGTATTTGCGGTTGACGGCTTGATAAGTGTATGCCCCTGTCTTTATTGATAGTGTATTACACTATCATAGCTTTCTTTTTTTCAAATAAATATATATGTGTATGGGTCTGCACCATTCCCTTTAAAAAGGACACAAAATACATATAGCTATTTAAACAATAGTTTTGATTTCTCACTCCCCCTCCTTTTTTGCATATTCTTCGATGGACATCATTACCTTTGCTCGATTCCATTTGAGAGCTCTGCAGTTATGGATGCTCAGACAATGGAATGGAGACTCTCTCCCATGGTGGTTCTCTTAGGAGCATCTGTCTCTGGGCACATGCTTTCGGAGATCTTCCTGGGTGATTGTGATCACGGATGCCATTCTGCTAGGCTGGGGAGCAGTCTGGGACTTGTTAAAAGCGCAGGGACTATGGACTTGGGAGGAGTCTGCTCTCCTCATAAACATCTTGGAGTTGAGAGCGATTTACAATGCTCTAATGACTTATCCTCAGTTGTCCTTAGCCCGATTTATCAGATTTCAGTCGGACAATGTCACCTCAGTGGCTTACATCAACCACCAGGGAGGAACTCGGAGTTCCTTAGCCATGAAGGAGGTGGCTTGGATTATACAGTGGGCGGAAGTTCACAATTGTTTGTCTTCCATCCACATTCCAGGAGTGGACAATTGGGAAGCGGATTTTCTGAGCAGACAGACATTTCATCCTGGGGAGTTGGCTCTCCATACGGAGGTGTTCTCCAGGATAACTCTCAATTGGGGGGTACCGGAGTTGGATCTAATGGCGTCTCGACAGAACGCCAAGTCTCCAAGGTATGGTTCAAGGTCAAGAGATTCTACATAATTTAACTGTAGTGGGAGCATTAAAATGCTACTTACACGTTTCAAAAGATTTTAGACAATCCTCTACTTTGTTTATTTTTATTTTCTGGGGTAATGCAAAAGCCAGAAGGCCACAGCCATTGCTTTAGCTTCTTGGCTAAAGCTCTTGATTCTCAAGGCTTACTTAGAGGCGGGAAAGTCTCCCCCAAATACATATCATCCTTTTCTCCTAGATCAGTTTTCCATGTCTTTGGGCTTTTAAAAACAAGGCTTCTATTGCACAAATTTGCATGGTAGCAACAGGGTCATCCTTACATACTTTTTCTAAATTAGATGGGGTTTTTTGCTTGTTCAGATGCAGCCTGTGGTAGGAAAGTTCTCCAAGCAGCAGTGTCTGGTAATTAGCTACCTGTCTTTCAAAAAATGCTTTTGGTCCACCCAAAATTACTCATGGTTCCACAGCTTGGGTAATAGATCCCAGGAGTAATCAATTGTGGACTCTAACCACCTTATGAAAGAAAACAAAATGTATGCTTACCTGATAAATTAATTTCTTTCATGGTGTTGAGAGTCCTCAAGTCCTGTCCAATTTTATGTTTTTATTTTTTTTATGGCCACAGTTTTATTTTGCATCTAATTTCCCTACTAGCATACCATAGAGGTGGGAGGGATGAAGTCTTGGAGTTTTGGAAATCTTTGAATACCATGATTAATAGATTGTGCACTCCATTATGAAGTGAATTAATTTATCAGTTAAGCATAAATTTAGTTTTTCTGCAGTGACTTAGCAATGCATTTACAATTAGTTACTGGGCTATATATCTCTCTTTTCTTTCATACGGTGGTGAAAGTCCATAAATCCATTACTTCTGGTATTCAAATCCTGGCCACCAGGAGGAGGCAATAAAACATAATATTCAATCTTTGCTGTGCATTTAAAAATGAGGCTTCTGTAGAACAAATTTGCAAGACAACAACATTGTCATCCTTGCATGTCTTTACTAAATTCTACCACTTTGATGTTTTTGCTTTTTCTGAAGCAGCTTTTGGTAGGAAAGCTCTTCAGGCAGCAGTGTCTAGAAATTACACTTGCATTGTTTGCTTTTTCAAAAAATGTTTGTCCAAATTACTTGTGGACTTCACAGCTTGGGTACTAGTTCTCAGAAATAAAGTACTTTGTGGACTCTCACCACCTTATGTAAGAATAAAAATGTGCTTACCTGATAAATTAATTTTTTTCATAGTGGTGAGAGTCCATGAGATCCACCCAGTTCTTTTTTTTTTTTTTATTAATTCTTTGGCAGCCATTCTAGTTTTGCACCTCATTTTCCCTGCTCATGTCCTTTCCTACCCTCTTTGACCTAAGACTTTGATCATAAATTCCTTTCTGTTGGCGAGTAGCTCCCCCCGTGCATATTATTACTTATTCAACCAGAGCAGCAGCTGCTACTTGTGTCTTTTGGAATTACGGTTTTCTTGACTAGTTTTTTCCAGACATTTTACACCCTTGCTGAAGAAGCCCTAGGCAGGAAAAATACTGTGGCTAATTCTTTATATGCTTGCCTTAACTTTTTAGCTCTCCCTATTCTTGTGGTCTTGTGAACTTCACAGCTTGGGTATTGGATCCCACATGATGAATTGTGAACTGTTACCATCATATGAAAGAAAATATATTTAATGCTTACATGATAAATATATTTATTTAATGATGGTAAGAGTCTATGACCCTATACATGTATTATTATTTTAAGTTGGTGGCATTTCTGGTTTGGCACTTCATTTGCCCCACGTTGGTCCTTTCCTTTTTTCTAGCATTCCTACTCTACTTTGTCATATGTATAACAGAAAGGGATAGGGGTTTCTGGGAGATGGGGAGGTGCAAATCTGTGAAATGTAGGGTTATTGTTTCTGCTCGTAGTTGATTTTAAATATATCCTACAGGTGATAATTTGTGGCATATCATGAAAACAAAAATTATGCTTTTGTCTTTAAGCACTTGTTCTTATAGTTTTATGGTTGCAAGCAAGTTGTTCATCCTTTAAACTTAATTTGATTCTACACGTTTGGAACTGCCTTTCACTTTTACGACAATCTTGCATAAAGCTCCACTTTATGTGGGGGATATGCTATCTATGTATAGTTGGGTGAATATATTTACACTGCTGTCCTTGTAGCTTATAGTTATTTTGAAAGTGAGTACTCATCCCCCCCCCCCCCCAGAGCAATGATTTTGTTTTGGGCCAGATAAGATGGCTGGTATTGCTAGCTTATGTTCACTAATAGGTATAAATTCAATATATTTATTTCTTTGCTAGCAACATTTGATGCAAAGGTCTTTAGGACAGTTTGTCCTTAAATCTAATTATGTATAGGCTGTGTAAATATTAAATAAAATAAAATGAGTTAACAGTATATCAATTTAGTCCTATTCAAAAAAAGATGATATATTACGTTATAGTCAAATTCTTGTATGTTTAATACTAAATCAGTTCCCTAAATTATAAATGAGAATAATATTTTTTTCCGTGATGATAATTTGTAACCTGTTTATGTATGGTCTAAATAGCGTATGCATGTCAGAGAGAGTGACCTGAGCACATTTTCCATCTGGCTTTAGATAGTGTGAAGCTACATACCCATCACTGCTGATATAAATATGAAGAAATTAGTTTTTGTAAGTATAGATAGGGTTCTCACTAAATTAGTAGTCTACATTTATGATCACTGAATATGTCGTCTTTCTGAGTGGTACTTATTTAAAGATTATTTATTATATTACTTTTATTTTAAATTTCCAGTTAACTTGTTTTATTGAGTTTAGAGATGCTGTTTTATTCCTTTGGTAGCAAAATAATCCACAATTTCAGTGTTTATTTTTAATAGATATATAAAAGCCCACTATTTTCATACATGTAGCCAGAAGTGGTTAGTCTGGCCATATATTTATTTTTAATTAACATCAGATTATTAATATTTGCCATCCCTAAGCAATGCTGTGTTAATTGGCCTTTTTACGGTTTTTGATTCTATCAGCGTGACAGTCTCTAACATAAATCTGCATTTATCAATTTAGACTTAATTGGAGTCTTACATGCTGCACTGTGAATCCATGTTTTAATATATTTAACTTGCTGAGAATTTTAATTGCGTTAAGTGAAATGAAAAGAACTGCAAATACTAGATAAGTCATTGAATAGTGTGGACTGTTAAAGACATTCTTAAGAATCCTATATACTTCTATGCCTGTTCGTTCTGATATATTTTACTATTCTTTTTCATTCAATTTTTTTTGTCAGGCTTGTTTCCAGAATTTCTTCTTGAATTATAAAAACCCAATAAAGACATGTCCCATATAGAAGCAAAACAGTTGTGCCCTAAATTAATATAGAATAAATTAGCAGTTAAAACACATAATTGAAAGCAAGGCATTATATTACATCCTTTTGCAATTTAGTATATAAAAACATAATTTATGCTTACCTTAGAAATTAATTTCTTTCATGGTGGTAAGAGTCCGCGATCCATTACTCCTAGGAATAACCTTCCCTACCACTAGGAGGGGGCAAAGATTCTTAAACCCCAAGAGCTCTATATAACTCCTTCCACCTCTATGGTAGTTAGTTTGACGTATAGACAAGCAAAAAGGTAGTGCCATAACATAAAAAAATCACCAAAAGCAGGGTGAGGTCTCGTGGACTCTTACCACCAAGAAAGAAATTAATTTAATAGATAAGCATAAATTATGTTTTCTTTGATATAGGTGGTAAGACACCGTGACCCATTACTCCTTGGAGTACCAATACTAAAGCTTTGGAGAGTCCACAAGTAATTAAAAGATAAGGGGGCGGGATAAGAAACACATTTTTTTTTCATAAGGAAACTAAATAAACAACTCTTAAAACTTAGAACATATATTTTTAAATTTTCTACATGCACTTAAAAACAACCAACTTGCAAAATGACACAGAAACAACAACCTGAAGGACCTTTCTACCAAAAGCTGCTTCAAAAGAAGTGAAAACATAAAAATTGTATAATTTAGTGAAAGTATGCAATGAAGACCAAGTAGCTGCCTTGCAAATTTGGTCAACAGAAGCTTCATTCTTGAAAGCCCAAGAAGTAGCTGCCGATCTAGTAGAATGAGCAGTAATCCGACTAGGAGGGTCTGACCCGCCTTCAAGTAGGCTTCACAAATCAAAAGCTTTAACCAAGAAACCAAAGATACATTAGAAGCTTTCTGACCTTGCTTAGCACCAAAAAAGTGAACAAACAAACTTGAAGTTTTTCTGAAATCCTTAGTAACACCAGCATAATACTTCAAGGCTCTAACAACATCCAGATTGTGAAGAAGCCTCTCTGACGAATTCTTAGGATTAGGACACAAATAAAGGAAAACAATTTCCCTGCTTAGATTATCCGAGGACACACCCTTTGGAATAAAATATAATGTGGTTCTTAAAACTACTTTATCTTGATGAAAAATCAAAAAAGGAGAATCACAAGAAAGAGCAGGCAGTTCAAAAAAATTTCTAGCAGAGGAAATAGCAAAACGAAACAACACTTTTGAGGAAAGAAACTCAATATCTACCTTATGCACAGGCTCAAATGGAGGAACCTGCAAAACAAAGCCATGAATATCAGGAAGATTAATAATTTTCTTGTGAAAAAAACAGAGCTTAAATCTGGCCTTATAAAATAACTGGCAGATAATCCTTTATCCAAACCATTTAGCAAAAATTGCAAAATTCTAGTTTTCCTGAAAGAATACCAAGAAAAAAACATGAACAAGACATCAAGAAATTAAAGTTTTCCCAACTATATAATAAGTTATCCTGGTAACTGACTTTTGAGCCTTAATCAGGGTTTCAATCACAAATTTAAAAAAAATCCCTATGCCTAATAACTAACCTTTCAATCTCCATGACATCAAGTTCAGCGATTTCATATCCGGATAGAAAAACAGCTTTGGCAAAGAAGATCCAGCCTTAGTGGAAGAGGCCAGGGAGGGCAACTGGACATCTGAACCAGATCCGCAAACCAATTTCTGCGAGACCAGGCTGGAGAAATTAGAATTGCTGATGAATTCTCCTGCCTGATCTTGTAAATTATTCTGGGAAGAAAAACCAGAGGAGAAAACACATAGGCCAGCTTAAAGGGCCATGGAACTAGCAGTGCAGCTACAAACTATGCTGAGGATCTTTTAACCTTGCAAAGAACCTGGGAAGTTTGTTGTTAAACCGAGAGGCCATCAGATCTGTTTCTGGAAAACTTCAACAATCTACAATCTGACTGAACACTTCCAGATGAAGAGACCATTCCCCTGGATAAAGGAACTGACTGAGAAAATCTGCTTCCCAATTGAACACGCCTGGAATGTGGACTGCTAAAATTAGACTGCAATTGATCTATGCTGAATAGAAAATTTGAGAAAGTTCCCTTATGGCTAAAAGACTGCGAGCCCCCCCCCCCCCCCCCTTTATGGTTAACATAGGCCACGGCTGTGATGTTGTCTGACTGAAACTGGATAAAAGATTATCTTCTCAGTAAGGGCCAAGCTTGAAGAGCACTGAACATTGCATGAAGTTATAAGATTTTTATTGGCAGCCTTGCCTCCCAATATGCCCAAACTCCCTGCGCTGTCAGATGCCCCGAAACAGCTCCCCATCCTTGCATCTGTAGTGCTCACAGACCAAATAGGACTAACTAAAGAAGCCCCCTGCAAAATAAGCATGTGATCCTGCCACCAAGACAGAGACTTTTTTGAGATGTAAAACATTTTCTGAGACAAGAGTATAATATCTGCACCCCTGTCGAAGCATACAAAGATGGAGTGGTCTCATATGAAAATGAGCAAACGGAATAGCAATTATAATTATTATATTGCTGCAATTATAATACCTAGAATCTCTATACTAGGAAAAACAGTCGGAAACTGGTGAGAATTAAGCTTTTGACAGACCAAAAACAACATCAATCTCCTTTGACCTGTTTAAGAAAGTCACATGAAAACTGAATGCATCCACAACCCTAGAAAAGCAACCTTTGTCTGAGGAACTAAATAACTCTTTAGCAAATTGATCTTCCAATCATGTTGATGAAGAAATAACAACAGTCTGTTAGTGTTAGATTCTGTTAAATGTAAAGATGGAGCTAGTACCAAGATATCGTCCAGGTAAGGAATCTGGATTGGGGGCTGCACCTTCATGTGGACTTGGGAGTAGAAGTACATTTTTTTGGCCTGCTTAGGCCTGTTCCAATTAGAGCTTGGCTTCCAACCTGAGGAACCTTGCTTAGTTGTGGAGGAATCAGATTTTTGCTCCTTACTCTGACAAAAGGAACAAAAATTATTACAATCATTAAATTTACCCCTAGATTTATTATCTTGGGGAAGAAAAGCTTCTTTACCACCAGTAACGGTGAAAATAATGGAATCTAGATCTGCCCCAAACAATTTCTTTCCTTGAAAAGAAATATTCAAGAGTCTGTACTGAAACTGCATCAGCAGACCTTGTTTTTAACCATAAAACTTGTCTAGAAAGGAAAGACAAGTACATGCTTTTAGCAATAATTCTAAAGTTATATAAACAATAGAATCCCCAATAAAGGAATTAGCACATTTAAGCAAACCTTAAAGGTTAAGAAAATCTTTACTGCCAGAATCCTCAGAAATCTGATCAGAAAGACTGTCCAGCCAAATGGAAGCAGCAGCAGCAGAAACATCAGCAGTATCAATAGCTGGTCTGAAAAGATAAACTGCCTGCAAATAGGCACTTTTATAAAAGGATTCAAGTTTCCTATCCACAGGGTCTTTAAAAGAAGTCCTATCCTCCAGAGTGATAGTAGTACATTTAGCCAAAGTAGAAATGGCACCATCCACCTTAGGGACAGCTTCCCAAAGCTCAATATTAGAAGTCTGAGGAGGATACATCTTTTTAAACCTTGCAGAAGGATTAAATTTACTACCAGGTTTAGACCATTCTTGAGAAATAATCCCAGCCACAGCATCAGCCACTGGAAAAACCTCAGAAGAATCTTTAGTAGGTTTGTAATAAGAATCTAAATGAATTTAATTTTTCAATGTTAGCAAAATCTCCTGAGCGTGATTAATCTTAAATAAAAAGGAGGAAGAAGCAGGCTCAAGGTCAAAGACAGACTCTGATCATCAGAAAAATCCTCACCCTCTGAAGCTTCATTAGCCTCATGAGACACAGGAATATTGCTACTAGTAGCAGACATATCTTGTACTGACCTTTTATGCTTACTTGAAGCCAACATGTCAAACACTGTAGCCTTAAGAAATTATTTAATGCCAGAAGCAATTTGAGCTGGATCTTCCTGTAAGGAACAAGCAGAAGGAACAATATTATCTTTGGAAGCAAGTGCAGCATTAGATTGGTCCGAATGTATCAAAACATTAAGACAGGTTTTACAAAAGTACAAAAGGAGGGGATACCTCAACCTGTTTACAATAAACATACTTAACCCCTTCACCCAATACAACGTGCAGTACTTTGGCTATCGTACAGCACCACACCACGTATATATACGTTGTCGCTTCAGGATGCTCCAGCACTTAACAGCCGAGATCTGGAGCTCCTGAAGCTTCAGGCATCTGCTGCATATGGAGCCGGAGCGAGATTTTTTTATTTGATGACATGTTTCGTTGAAATAGTGGCATGGAATATACCAAAATGGGCCTAGATCAATACCTTGGGTTGTCTACTTAATATATATATATATATATATATATAGATTTGATAGGTAAATAAAAAAAAACCAAGGCTCTATTTCTGTTTAAATGGAGTGATAGCAAAAATGCTCTGGCATTTTGGGCAAGTTTTTGTCTGAAAGTCCTGGTAGTGAAAGAGTTAAAGGTATAGTCTAGTCAAAATTAAACTATCATGATTCCGATAGAGCATGCAATTTTAAGCAACTTTTTAATTTACCTCTATAATCATTTTTTTCGTTCTCTTGGTATCTTTATTTGAAAAAGCAAAAATGTAAGCTTAGGAGCCGGCCCATTTTTGGTTCAGCACCTGGTGTCTAAATGTATCCACTAATCAGCAAGTGCTACCCAGGTTCTGAACCAAAAATGGGCCGGCTCCCAAGCTTAAATTCTTGCTTTTTCAAATAAAGATACCAAGAGAACAAAAAAAATGAATATTGGGGTAAATTGGAAAGTTGCTTTTTCATATTCATTCTAGCAATTTTTTTTTTTTTTTGCTCACTGGTAATTCATTTGAAATTCTAATTTTCACATTTAACATTGCATTTTTTTGTTTCCCTTGTTCTGTATATTTTGATAATGTATTTTAGTATTTCAATGTCTCCAAAACAATGCTCTTAAAGGTACTGTTACTTACTTGCGTGCCACCTCTACTCGTGTTTTTGCAATGTTCCTTGTATTTTTTTTTTTTTTGGTCCAACTTTTATTTAGCTATTGTTTCCTGGGCTACACAGCTGTTACTTTGTATCAACTTAACGTTCAGTAGCTAATATTCAACCTCTTCACTATCGGAAATTTCAGGGTAAAACTTGTTGCACAAAATACTGGATAATTTTTTGCATTTTTGCTATCACTCCATTTAAACAGAAATAGAGCTTTTTATATATATATATATATATATATATATATATATATATATATATATATATATATATGTATGTTCAAAAGCAGGGGCCTGCACTCCTATCCTCCAATACATCTACCAGGGTGCTGGATCAGTGATAAACAAAGTCTTAATGTAAAGACAGCACTCACTGTCTGACTCCATTTTAAGGATAATATACAATAAAAGCTAAGTTTTACAAAATTCCAGTGAGTGTTGTCTTTACATTAAGACTATATATATATTTGGTTCTAAAATAATTTACATACTGCTAATACAGTCATAACAACAAACAATTGTAAAAGCTTCTCTGGGATCCTCTTTGTTTAGAAATAACAGACATGCATGGGGTTATTTAGTTAGCTGGCAAGGGTAATATTACTGTAGTGTAGGTATTACCCTCCCACCTGACACTTCCCTCTCCCTGATCCCTCCTAAAAAGCTTTCAGCCCCCCCCAGATGCTTACCACCATCTTAGGTTCTTATGTAGTTTTCAGACTTTTTAAAAAAATATATATTTTTTTTAATTTTATGCAGTGTAGGGACCCTGCATTACCCTCCCACCTCCCTGATCTGTCCCAAACAGCTCTCGAACCCTCCCCCTCCCAATGGTCACCACCAACTTAGGTACTGGCAGCTGTCTGCCAGTACTCGGTTTACATAAATTTCTTTCTTTTTTTTTTTTTTTTTTACCAATAATTTTTTTCAGTAGTGTAATGATTCACCCTCACTCTCCCCTGCCCCATTCCGGCAATGGGCCTCCCTCCCACCTCAATCAGTGCTCCCTTACCATATGAAGGCTGAGCACATAGTGTTGGATGTAGGTACGTCAACACATTATGCTGGGCAAAGTACTGTGTGATGTAGTACTTACATTCCATTTGGCGCAAGGGGTTAACCTTACCTTTTAGTATACAGGCAAATAAGTTGTCATTTATTTATTTTGTATTCTTTCAATTTAATAACGATCCTAAAGTATCAACGCGTAAAACAAGTTTGCTAAATGAAGAGTTTATACCAACTTTTCCTTGAACAAAATAATTTTTTATTATAATTATACCCTTTAAAGTGATGTTCTCAGATATAGGAGGATTAGCCAATCAAGGGGCTGCAGTGGTTTCTAGAAAGGGATGTTGATCATAACTAAACTGCTTTAGCGATTGTAGAAAAATGTAATTATAACCTTTATTTCACTTTAACTTTTAGAATATTATTTCCTAGATTTTATTATTCTTTTAGACTCCCACAAATGGCAAGAATGGACTTCTATATCAGTTTGATGAATCTGAGTAGTCATAGATGTCATAATTATTATAAATTACAAAAAATGACAGATATATTTCTATGTCAGCTTGATGAAGTTGAGTGCTTAAAGGGACAGTAAAGTCAGGTCTATTAGAAAGCACACAGCATTTTAAACAACTTTCCATTTTACTTCTATTATAAGTTTTGCTTAGTTCTCTTAGTAACATTTGTGATAGAGTAGGTTGCTGCACTTATATGCCTCTTGTCATTGGCTCACCAAATATGTTCAGCTAGCTCCCAGCAGTGCAGTGCTGCTTCTGACCTTATCTAAGTTACATCTTCAAAAAAGAATGAATGAAGAAGAGAATGAAGCAAATGTTGTAATAGAAGTATATTGGGAAGTTGTATATAATTGCGTACACTGTCTGTATCATAGAAGTTACATTTTCACTTTTTCCAATTTATAGGAGCCATTCATCCTGGGATTCTTACAACCCTAGTATGATAATAGTTGAAGTCTAAGCTGTTAAAGGGATACTAAACCCAATTTTTTTATTTCATGATTCAGATAGAGCATGAGATTTTAAGCACCTTTCTAATTTACTCCTATTATCAATTTTTCTTTGTTCTCTTGCTATCTTGATTTGAAAAAGCAATACTGGAAGCTTTAGAGCCAGACCATTTTTTGTTCAGCACATGGGTAGAACTTGCTGATTTGTGGCTAAATGTAGCAAACCAATCAGCAGCTCTACCCAGGTGCTGAACTAAAAAATGGGCCGGCTCCTAACCTTTTATTAGTGCTTTTTCAAATCAAGATAACATGAGAACAAAGAAAAATTGATAATAGGAGTAAATTAGAAAGTTGCTTAAAATTGCATGCTCTATCTGAATCATGAAAGAAAAAAATGAGGGGTTAGTATCCCTTTAAATATGTTCAGCAGACCGATGTTTATAAAAAAAAAAAAAAAAAACTTACGTTGATGACTATAGCAAAGCTTATATACAGGAAACGAATAATCTCTTTTACCACAATTACTTATTTTTATATATTAAAATACACTTATATGAGATGCGTATTTTGTTTCATATGCCCCTGCACCCAATATATTTGCTGTGTATGAAAAACTACATCACACCAAACATTTTTTACTATCTATACATTTTGTGAAGAATAATTTTCAAGCAATTGAACTTTTGTTCTCTGTTGAAGCAACAAATACTAATATAACATTCTACTGGCATCTAACATCCACTACTTTCTTTTAATACAAAGGTAGATGAATGCAAACCACACAAGTGAATCAATCCAAAGAGACCATCATAAGGCAGAACACTGGTTTAAAATGCATGTGAAGCCTATTGTGATACACAGGTTACCAAAAAAATCAATCACTCTGTAGCTGATATATTTTTTTGAAGTCTTTCTTTAACTGTGAGACAGTCAGACTCGCTGATTATTTTAGCAATGGTTACTGTCTGTTCTAAGAATACATGTTGTGTATGGCTCTCCATTGCTTTATTTATGTAGTGATATATTTATTCATATATTTGTATATAATATTGCAAGTTTTTTCAGAGCTTTAAGATAATGCTCTCTTCCTCTTTTTACTTCTATCCGATATATGCATATATGTAGGTCATTCTCAGATGATTTTGTAAGCTGTGTAGTGGCTGTTTGAGTATTCATAGACTATATATATACATATATATATATATATATATATATATATATATATATATATATATATATATAAAAATGTATTCATAATTTATTCTGAATTTTCCTGGTGATGAGAGAGAGAGGGAACAATAAACAGTATAAATTGTTGGCATCTTTTAACTTTCTTTTAGCATAATCAGCATACCCTCTGATTCATGTCATCAGTTCAGAATTTTCAAAAAAGTTTTTATCTCTTAAACTAGTTAATCTGGTTGCTTATTGTAGTCTTTTACATTATATATACTAATTCTATATGTTATCCTTTTTCCTGATGAATTAGTGAGCCTAGCATAGTGTTGTGTACCAAGTACAATAAAATGCTGCAGTTGAAGTCAAAATAATTGTTGAGGGGTATATTCTACCCCATTAGGAGAGTTGTGCAAACTATATACATAGGTTTTTGCATCCCCCCCGCCAAAAAAAAATATATATTTTTTTTTTTAATAATTATTTTTATTGAGGTAAAACAGGTCATACATTTATACATATTACATTGTCAAGAACATGTTACAAGGATGTAGGTCTACAAAATGAAACATAAACCAACAACATGACCATTGACAACGGCTAGAACCTCAGCTTGTTTTAACTTTAGAGAAGAAAGAATTGAAAAAGGAAAAAGAAAGAAGAAAGATTGTCATCCGAGTTGTGAGCCCCAAATTTCGTGTGATATCCAGATACCCATCCATATGTAGAGATTTCATCTCCTGGTTGCAGCTCATTTACCATGTTTGTTATGTATACATAACAATTGCCTCCATAGTTGAGCAATTAAAGTTTTTGCGCTATTCAGCACAGGTTTTAAGTGCTCATTTAGCAAGTAATTTAAGTTGTTTGCTGTTTTTTAACACAATCGGTTTGATTTGATTTAACATATAAACGAGCTCTGTTTCATATCCCTTTTAAAAATTATTTAGCCCTGATCTCAACATCACCTTAAAAAACTGTGTACAAGTTTACCTAGAAGAATTAATGCTGTTTTCAATGAAAAGGGGCGGTCACACCAAATTGATTTGATTTATATTTCTCCAACATTGATGTGTCCGGTCCACGGCATCATCCTTACTTGTGGGAATATCTCTTCCCCAACAGGAAATGGCAAAGAGTCCCAGCAAAGCTGGCCACATAGTCCCTCCTAGGCTCCGCCCACCCCAGTCATTCTCTTTGCCGTTGCACAGGCAACATCTCCACGGAGATGGTTAAGAGTATGTGGTGTTTAGTTGTAGTTTTTGTATTCTACTATCAAGAGTTTGTTATTTTAAAATAGTGCTGGTATGTACTATTTACTCTGAAACAGAAAAAGATGAAGATTTCTGTTTGTGAGAGGAAGATGATTTTAGCAGACAGTAACTAAAATCGATTGCTGTTTCCACATAGGACTGTTGAGATGAAGTAACTTCAGTTGGGGGAAACCGTTAGCAGACTTTTCTGCTTAAGGTATGACTAGCCATATTTCTAACAAGACTGTGTAATGCTGGAAGGCTGTCATTTCCCCTCATGGGGACCGGTAAGCCATTTTCTTAGTCTCAAACAGAATAAAGGGCTTAATATGGGCTATAAAACTGGTAGACACTTTTATGGGCTAAATCGATTGCTTTATTTGGACATTTTATACATGTTTATGCTGATAATTCACACTTATAAACTTGGGGAACGTTTTTTAACGTCAGGCACTATGTTAGACACCTTTTCCAGTCAGGAAGGGCCTTCCCAGTTGTAGGCTGAGCCTCATTTTCGCGCCATTACTGCGCAGTTGTTTTTGAGAGCAAGACATGCAGATGCATGTGTGAGGACCTGAAAGTAGTTGGAAAACTTCCTAGAAGGCGTCATTTGGTATCGTATTCCCCTCTGGGCTTGGTAAAGTCACAGCAAAGGCTGTAGCTGGGACTGTATAGGGGTTAAATCTGTAACCGGCTCCGGTTTCGTTATTTTAAGGGTTAAAGCTCTGAAAATTGATGTGCAATACTTTTAATGCTTTAAGACACTGTGGTGAAAGTTTGGTAAATTTTGAACAATTCCTTCATATTTTTTCACATATTCAGTAATAAAGTGTGCTCTGTTTAAAATTTAAAGAGACAGTAACGGTTTTGTTTTAAAACGGTTTTTGTGCTTTATTGACAAGTTTAAGCCTGTTTAACATGTCTGTGCCTTCAGATAAGCTATGTTCTATATGTATGAAAGTCAATGTGTCTCCCCCTTCAAAATTGTGTGATAATTGTGCCATAGCGTCCAAACAATGTAAGGACAGTACTGTCACAGATAATGAAGTTGCCCAAGATGATTCATCAGATGAAGGGAGTAGACATGGTTCTACATCATCTCCTTCTGTGTCTATACCAGTTTTGCCCACGCAGGAGGCCCCTAGTACTTCTAGCGCGCCAATGCTTATTACCATGCAACAATTGACGGCTGTAATGGATAACTCCATAGCAAATATTTTATCCAAAATGCCTGCATATCAGAGAAAGCGCGATTGCTCTGTTTTAAACACTGAAGAGCAGGAGGGCGCTGATGATAATTGTTCTGTCATAGCCTCACACCAATCTGAAGGGGCCATGAGGGAGGTTTTGTCAGATGGGGAAATTTCAGATTCAGGAAAAATTTCTCAACAGGCTGAACCTGATGTTGTGACATTTAAATTTAAATTAGAGCACCTCCGCGCACTGCTTAAGGAGGTGTTATCTACTCTGGATGATTGTGACAACTTGGTAATTCCAGAAAAATTATGCAAGATGGACAAGTTCCTAGAGGTTCCGGTGCACCCCGACGCTTTTCCTATACCCAAGCGGGTGGCGGACATAGTGAATAAGGAGTGGGAGAAGCCCGGCATACCTTTTATTCCCCCTCCTATATTTAAGAAATTATTTCCTATGGTCGACCCCAGAAAGGACTTATGGCAGACAGTCCCTAAGGTCGAGGGGGCAGTTTCTACTCTAAACAAGCGCAGTACTATTCCTATCGAGGATAATTGTGCTTTCAAAGATCCTATGGATAAAAAATTGGAGGGTTTGCTTAAAAAGATTTTTGTACAGCAAGGTTACCTTCTACAACCCATTTCGTGCATTGTTCCTGTCACTACAGCAGCGTGGTTCTGGTTCGAGGAACTAGAAAAGTCGCTCAGTAGAGAGACTCCATATGAGGAGGTTATGGACAGAGTTCACGCACTTAAGTTGGCTAACTCTTTTATTTTAGATGCCGCTTTGCAATTAGCTAGATTAGCGGCGAAAAATTCAGGGTTTGCAATTGTGGCGCGCAGAGCGCTTTGGCTAAAATCTTGGTCAGCGGATGTATCATCCAAGACAAAATTGCTTAACATCCCCTTCAAGGGTAAAACTCTCTTTGGACCAGAATTGAAAGAGATTATCTCAGACATCACTGGGGGAAAGGGCCACGCCCTCCCACAAGATAGACCTTTCAAGGCCAAGAATAAGTCTAATTTTCGTTCCTTTCGTAATTTCAGGAACGGACCGGCCTCTAATTCTGCATCCTCTAAGCAAGAGGGTAATGCCTCACAGTCCAAACCAGCCTGGAAACCGATGCAAGGCTGGAACAAGGGTAAGCAGGCCAAGAAGCCTGCTACCGCTAACAAAACAGCATGAAGGAGTAGCCCCCGATCCGGGACCGGATCTAGTGGGGGGCAGACTCTCTCTCTTTGCTCAGGCTTGGGCAAGAGATGTTCAGGATCCCTGGACGCTAGAAATAGTTTCTCAGGGTTATCTTCTGGAATTCAAGGAACTACCCCCAATGGGAAAGGTTCCACTTGTCTCACTTATCCTCAAACCAAATAAAGAGACAGGCGTTCTTACATTGTGTAGAAGACCTGTTAAAGATGGGAGTGATACACCCAGTTCCAATGACGGAACAAGGAATGGGATTTTACTCAAATCTGTTCGTAGTTCCCAAAAAAGAGGGAACCTTCAGACCAATTCTGGATTTAAAGATCCTAAACAAATTTCTCAGGGTACCATCGTTCAAAATGGAAACCATTCGAACGATTCTACCCACTATCCAGGAAGGTCAATTTATGACTACCGTGGATCTAAAGGATGCGTACCTACATATTCCTATCCACAAAGAACATCATCAGTTCCTAAGGTTCGCCTTTCTGGACAAACATTACCAGTTTGTGGCCCTCCCATTCGGATTAGCCACTGCTCCAAGGATTTTCACAAAGGTACTTGGGTCCCTTTTAGCGGTTCTAAGACCGAGGGGCATTGCAGTAGTACCATACTTGGACGACATTCTAATACAAGCGTCGTCCCTTTCAAGAGCAAAGGCTCATACAGACATCGTTCTGGCCTTTCTCAGATCTCACGGATGGAAGGTGAACATAGAAAAAAAGTTCTCTGTCTCCGTCAACAAGAGTTCCCTTCTTGGGAACAATAATAGATTCCTTAGAAATGAGGATTTTTCTGACAGATGTCAGAAAGTCAAAACTTCTAAGCGCTTGTCAAGTTCTTCATTCTGTTCCACGTCCTTCCATAGCTCAGTGCATGGAAGTAGTAGGGTTGATGGTTGCAGCAATGGACATAGTTCCTTTTGCGCGAATTCATCTAAGACCATTACAACTGTGCATGCTGAAACAGTTGAATGGGGACTATACAGACTTGTCTCCAGTGATTCAAATAGATCAGAAGACCAGAGATTCACTCCGTTGGTGGCTAACCCTGGACCACCTATCCCAGGGAATGAGCTTCCGCAGACCAGAGTGGGTCATTGTCACGACCGACGCCAGTCTAGTGGGCTGGGGCGCGGTCTGGGAATCCCTGAAAGCTCAGTAACTATGGTCTCGGGAAGAGTCTCTTCTCCCGATAAACATTCTGGAACTAAGAGCGATATTCAATGCTCTCAGGGCTTGGCCTCAGCTTGCAAAGGCCAGATTCATAAGATTCCAATCAGACAACATGACGACTGTTGCGTATATCAATCATCAGGGGGGAACAAGGAGTTCCCTGGCGATGAAGGAAGCGACCAAAATAATACAATGGGCGGAGGATCACTCCTGCCATCTATCTGCGATCCACATCCCAGGTGTGGAAAACTGGGAAGCGGATTATTTGATCTTTTCCCAGTTGACTCAATTATGGGGCATTCCAGACATGGATCTGATGGCGTCTCGTCAGAACTTCAAGGTTCCTTGCTACGGGTCCAGATCCAGGGATCCCAAGGCGACTCTAGTTGATGCACTAGTAGCACCTTGGACCTTCAACCTAGCTTATGTGTTTCCACCGTTTCCTCTCATTCCCAGGTTGGTAGCCAGGATCAAACAGGAGAGGGCCTCTGTGATCTTGATAGCTCCTGCGTGGCCACGCAGGACTTGGTATGCAGACCTGGTGAATATGTCATCGGTTCCACCATGGAAGCTACCTTTGAGACAGGACCTTCTTGTTCAGGGTCCATTCGAACATCCAAATCTGGTCTCCCTCCAGCTGACGGCTTGGAGATTGAACGCTTGATTCTATCAAAGCGTGGGTTTTCAGATTCTGTGATAACTACTCTGGTTCAAGTCAGAAAACCAGTAACTAGAAAGATTTACCATAAAATATGGAAAAGATATATCTGCTGGTGTGAATCCAAGGGATTCCCATGGAATAAGATAAAAATTCCTAAGATTCTTTCCTTTCTGCAAGAAGGTTTGGATAAGGGATTATCTGCGAGTTCTCTAAAGGGACAGATTTCTGCTTTATCTGTCTTACTACACAAACGACTGGCAGCTGTGCCAGATGTTCAAGCATTTGTTTAGGCTCTGGTTAGGATCAAGCCTGTTTACAGACCTTTGACTCCTCCCTGGAGTTTAAATCTAGTTCTTTCAGTTCTTCAAGGGGTTCCGTTTGAACCTCTACATTCCATAGATATTAGTTGTTATCTTGGAAAGTTTTGTTTTTGGTTGCTATTTCTTCTGCTAGAAGAGTTTCAGAGTTATCTGCTCTGCAGTGTTCTCCGCCCTATCTGGTGTTCCATGCAGATAAGGTGGTTTTGCGTACTAAGCCTGGTTTTCTTCCAAAGGTTGTTTCTAACAAAAATATTAACCAGGAGATAGTTGTACCTTCTTTGTGTCCGAATCCAGTTTCAAAGAAGGAACGTTTGTTACACAATTTGGACGTAGTCCGTGCTCTAAAATTCTATTTAGAAGCTACAAAAGATTTCAGACAAACATCTTCTCTGTTTGTCGTCTATTCTGGTAAAAGGAGAGGTCAAAAGGCGACTTCTACCTCTCTTTCCTTTTGGCTTAAAAGCATCATCCGATTGGCTTACGAGACTGCCGGACGACAGCCTCCTGAAAGGATCACAGCTCACTCTACTAGGGCTGTGGCTTCCACATGGGCCTTCAAGAACGAGGCTTCTGTTGATCAGATATGTAAGGCAGCGACTTGGTCTTCACTGCACACTTTTGCCAAATTTTACAAATTTGATACTTTTGCTTCTTCGGAGGCTATTTTTGGGAGAAAGGTTTTGCAAGCCGTGGTGCCTTCCGTTTAGGTAACCTGATTTGCTCCCTCCCTTCATCCGTGTCCTAAAGCTTTGGTATTGGTTCCCACAAGTAAGGATGACGCCATGGACCGGACACACCAATGTTGGAGAAAACAGAATTTATGCTTACCTGATAAATTACTTTCTCCAACGGTGTGTCCGGTCCACGGCCCGCCCTGGTTTTTTAATCAGGTCTGATGAATTATTTTCTCTAACTACAGTCACCACGGTACCATATGGTTTCTCCTATTTTTTCCTCCTGTCCGTCGGTCGAATGACTGGGGTGGGCGGAGCCTATGAGGGACTATGTGGCCAGCTTTGCTGGGACTCTTTGCCATTTCCTGTTGGGGAAGAGATATTCCCACAAGTAAGGATGACGCCGTGGACCGGACACACCGTTGGAGAAAGTAATTTATCAGGTAAGCATAAATTCTGTTTTTTCTTCTGTTTACTCATTTTGCACTTTAATTGATAAAAATACGCTATTAACATTTGTATTTTTGAAAGCATTCTTAAATTTAAAAAACATGTTTGAGCATTTTTTAATTTATTTATTTAATTTATTTTATTTTGATGTTTAGTTAGTTTTATGTCTGTATAAACAGACCATGCTTTGTTTCAAATTATGAAAACTATTTAGTTTTATTTTGTGGAGTCTAGCACTTATATAACTCTTCATTGACCATTTTAATTTGTATTGCATCCATTCTCATAAAACTGCTCCTTGATATTAATTTTATATCAACTATTGTTGTTTTGGTATGCATTTGCATTTGAAAATACCAAACCTCTTTCTTTTTCCCTACCTTGCTAGCGAATATTGCCAAAGCGGTGATTTGGATGTGTTTCTGGGTAGCAGGTACTGACTGCAAAACTTACATTTGTGGCTTGCTTTACAAGGCTAACATACTATTTGTACAGCGACTACTCTCCATGAGTTCCAAGAACTCAGGTGGGACTGCTATGTTTCGTTAACAATATTATAGAGACCAAACCTTACAATTCAATTTTTAATCTTTTCAAGAAAACGTTTGGTCTCATTTTTTCAGAGGTTTTGCATCTATAGATAATTTTCACAACTGATATTGGAAAACTCAGAGGAAGCGATAGTCAGAGAGGTAAAGGGAAATCTGCAGCTTTCACTCCAGCTAGTCACCATATTGTATCTAACACAGAACATCATAGTCAGATCTTGTTGTTGTTTTGTGTCATTGTAATTAAAAGTCATATTTAGTATAATTTAAGTATTCTTCATTAAATGTTCATGTCATAATGTTTCCCGTACCCAAACCTCTGTACAGTGGGCAGTTCTTCACAGTCATTTTAGCCAAATGTTAAAACCACCTCAGTAGTGTAGTATAGGATTCTACTTACAACATTTCTTTGTTCAAGAAAGGAGGTTTATGGCTGCCTGATGCAATCACATGGGGATTCTTTTTAAGCTCTCACAGTTACATGATTTATTAATTAAATGTGTCTATCCCATTGCTCCAAAGTTCATGTGGCTACACTGTTAGTCAACACGGGATAAGTCTCTGTCAATTCTTTTTGTGGCACATACTTTAGACCAGACATAAACCTTTGGTCTTTTCATTGAATTTACCTATGGCTCTTGAGATCTGGATTGTGTTTTTTTGTTTGTTTTGTTTTTTAAAATCTTTGTTCATCTGCAGGAAACATCACTCTGGAATCTCACACTTCTTTACCTGTTATCTAGGGGAGCAGTTTTGGATAAAATAGTTCTTCAGCTAGTACATGCATTCTTACCTAATGTGCTATCGGAGTGTCATGCCTCCCAACACATTTGTCTTATCTAATAATGAAGACACAGTCTGCACAGGACTCAGTTCATTCTAGAGTATCAATGTCTGGTTTTTGGGCAACTGAATTATTCATATCTTTTTGAGGACATTTATGAATCACTGTATGTTGGTTCTGTATCAGCTTTATTTGTCCTGATCATTTTGTATTTTAAATTAGTTTCAAATGAACTTTTTTACATATCCTGTGTGATTTGTTAGTTTCTGCATTCTTCTTGTTGTTCCCATCCTTGAATTTTACTACATTTGCTTTCTTCATTGGTAATGTCTATTTAGAGCTTTATACTAAGTACATTTAATATTGATTGAATATTATGTTTTATGATACATTTTTCTGCTTATGTGTTTCAGGTGTAACGCACAATATTCCTCTTTTGCGGGAAGTTATCACTCACCCTCTTTTTATCAAGGGAGATATAACTACAAAATTCCTTCCTGAAGTATATCCTGATGGTTTTAAAGGTTTGTGTGTTTTTGTCACATTTGATTTAAATCATACTCTGTATATTTATGTACAGGGGGGCTCATAAATAGTTTTTAATTCAAAGTAAGTCTGGTTTTAGACATTCTGCAAAATACACAACATTATTTGCATAGCCTTTTTTTGGATTGGGGGGGCTAGATCTAGAGTTTCAAAATGAGTTTATTAGAAGTGATATGTAATGTGGATAGAGAGTTTTGAATTTTCATGAGGTGTTCTAATATTAATTTCAAGGGTCAAGTCATGATCCAGAGGTTATCATTTTTTGCATTCCATGTTTGACCTACTGCCATCACAACAGTTTAACCCAAATCTGGTCATGGTTTATATACTGTAAATGATAAAAATCAGACGCCAAATGATTTAACAGAAGCAGTTTTTCTTTTTCATTCTAGTATTCAGTTACAAAACCTCTCACTACCTGGACTTAGAACTTACAAAGGATTTCAGTATTTTGTTCCTATTCCATCATGTTGAAGTTTTTTATTTCTGCTAAATCTATATAAACATCAATTTTTTTAGCTTACATCAATTACTAAATTGTATTCATTATTTCCAGTGCTGCTTTTATAGCAAAAATGGTTTATTGAATATAAATACAAAATAGTTGGCAGATGTGTAATGGATCTGGAAGCAAAAGTAATTAAACTTAAGATCCAAACTTGTATTCTTTACTTGTCTTGTATTAGTTTTCATTATTCTCCAAGAGAAAAATATTTTAAAATATGTTCACTTTAAAACAATTGCCTCTGGAGTATTTAACTACCCTCTATCAACAGAATACAAATAAATGAATTTGAGTATTAACCATGTTTTCATATTATTTCAGCCAAATCTTATCCCTGTAAACGGGAAAATGTTTTTCTTCAATCACAGTCAATGTGGTGGAATTTCATTTAGTAAATATACGTGTTTTACTTTTATATAGGTCACATTTTGTCATCTGTAGAAAAGAATGAACTTCTTGCCACAGCAGCATCATTATATGTAGCTTCAACTCTGAGATCCCAGAGATTTTTAAATAATGAAAGGTATGCTGTTTTACTTTCTTTATAAGTGTATTACATATTTGTGTCATGTATACAGACAAACATGAAGTTTGCAACTAAGTATTTTAAAGTTTACCTATGCAATTTAATACTACTTAAAATGTCTGAAACTGTATCTGGAACCATTTGGATCATGTCCAGGATTTTCATGATGGAAGGGCAAAAGCTGGGAAATGCAACAGTAGAGCGTGATTTTGCATTCTGGACCTTGATTTATGGCTTCCCTCATTTTTCCATCAATAATGCAGTACATAAATAGAGAAAATTCAGTTTCTTGACAATTCAAAACTATGCGATGCAGGTATAAGGATTTCCTTTTTAGCACCAGTATATATTTTATGTATACTGAGTTACAAAAAAATATTGTTCCTTAAATCCACAGTTTTTCTTCTATGTTGTTTTTTGTTAAATAAAAAGCACCTTTTTACTTGTTGTATATTGCCAAAGGTATGTGGAAACCCCTACTAATTATTGAGTTCAGGTGTTTCTGCCACACCCATTGCTAAAAGGTGCTTAAAATTTATCACATGATATATCTCCATAGTCAAACATTGACATTACAAAGGGTCATATTGAAGAGCTCAGTGACTTTAAATGTGGCACTGTCATAGGATGCTACCTTTCCTACAAACTGTGGCTGTTGCATTACTCACTACAGAATTCCAAATTGCCTTTGGAAGCAACATCAGCACAAGAACTGTGTATCAAGTGCCCATGGCCAAGCAACTGCACACAAGCCTCATGTCAACATACACAATTCCAATTCTGGAGTTATGTAAAGCACACTGCCACTGGACTCTGTTGATGAACCATGCATCGCTATCTTACAGTCTGATGGAAGAATATGTGGGGGATGCCTGGAGAATGCTCTCTACTTAAATGCATAGTGCCTACTGTAAAGATTGTTGGAGGAGGGATAATGATCTTGAAAAGGATCATCTTATGCTGCAGGATACAAAAACTTTTTACATAATTGGGTGCTTCCAACTTTGTGGCAACATTGTTGAGAATGCTTTTTCCAGTTCCAGCATGACTGTGCCCCTGTGCACAAAGCAAGGTCTTTAGTTTGATGAGTTTGGTGTGAATGAACTTTAATTGCCTGCATAGATCACTGATCTCAAAACCCATAGGACGTAAATGCTCTTTTGACTGCATGGCCACAAATTCCCACAGCCATACATACATAGACGGCTGTCGTAGCTTCAAGGGGGGCATCTCCATATTAATGCTCATGGTTTTGTCATGGGATGTCCAACAATATAGGTGTGATTGTCAGGTGCCCACACACCTTTTGTCATATAGTGCTCCCCAAAGTAATTTCTATCACATTAAATGGTCATTGTAGTTTAAATGTTAAATGCTTTAATTCATTAGAGCATGTCATTTTTGTGCTACTTACACTGGAACTTTGTGTGTAACCCCCTCAAAAACAGGTTAAACATATGGATAAATTCTTGCTCAGGAGACACAGAATCTGCTGGTCCTGAGCAGGATACAGCCCGTGAACCAACTGGCAGCAGCAGTTGCACAACCCGCCGATCATAAGCTGTAATCAGCAGTGCTTGCAGCTCCCAATCATGATTTTACCAAGTGTTTAACTGCTATATGAAGGCTGAACACATATAGTTCCACACATATAGTAGGGAAAAATGACACAATGTAACAAATTAGTAATTTTTGGTTGCAACATCCCTTTACCTTTAAAAGTTTGATATGCATATTAATGCCTTGTAATTTGTTACATATTGTCAATAAAATAACAGTGGGCCAATAACAACTAATAAAATATTTTAAGATACAGTCCACTACAATTTTCTATTTAATATGCATAGATAAGAAAATGTGTATTTTATCTTCTGTAACTGTATACAATACTTTATTAGTTTACGTTGGGATAATAGACCTTACATGATTTGATTTGATTTAATAAAGATTTTATAAAGCTTATAAAGTTTATTTCTCCAACATAGGTGTGTCCGGTCCACGGCGTCATCCTTACTTGTGGGATATTCTCTTCCCCAACAGGAAATGGCAAAGAGCCCAGCAAAGCTGGTCACATGATCCCTCCTAGGCTCCGCCTACCCCAGTCATTCTCTTTGCCGTTGTACAGGCAACATCTCCACGGAGATGGCTTAGAGTTTTTTAGTGTTTAACTGTAGTTTTTATTATTCAATCAAGAGTTTGTTATTTTGAAATAGTGCTGGTATGTACTATTTACTCAGAAACAGAAAAGAGATGAAGATTTCTGTTTGTATGAGGAAAATGATTTTAGCAACCGTCACTAAAATCCATGGCTGTTCCACACAGGACTGTTGAGAGCAATTAACTTCAGTTGGGGGAACAGTGAGCAGTCTCTTGCTGCTTGAGGTATGACACATTCTAACAAGACGATGTAATGCTGGAAGCTGTCATTTTCCCTATGGGATCCGGTAAGCCATGTTTATTAAGATCGTAAATAAGGGCTTCACAAGGGCTTATTAAGACTGTAGACCTTTTCTGGGCTAAATCGATTCATTATTAACACATATTTAGCCTTGAGGAATCATTTATTCTGGGTATTTTGATATAATAATATCGGCAGGCACTGTTTTAGACACCTTATTCTTTAGGGGCTTTCCCAAATCATAGGCAGAGCCTCATTTTCGCGCCGGTGTTGCGCACTTGTTTTTGAGAGGCATGACATGCAGTCGCATGTGAGAGGAGCTCTGATACTTAGAAAAGACTTTCTGAAGGCGTCATTTGGTATCGTATTCCCCTTTGGGCTTGGTTGGGTCTCAGCAAAGCAGATACCAGGGACTGTAAAGGGGTTAAAGTAAAAAACGGCTCCGGTTCCGTTATTTTAAGGGTTAAAGCTTCCAAATTTGGTGTGCAATACTTTTAAGGCTTTAAGACACTGTGGTGAAAATTTGGTGAATTTTGAACAATTCCTTCATGTTTTTTCGCAATTGCAGTAATAAAGTGTGTTCAGTTTAAAATTTAAAGTGACAGTAACGGTTTTATTTTAAAACGTTTTTTGTACTTTGTTATCAAGTTTATGCCTGTTTAACATGTCTGAACTACCAGATAGACTGTGTTCTGAATGTGGGGAAGCCAGAATTCCCATTCATTTAAATAAATGTGATTTATGTGACAATGACAATGATGCCCAAGATGATTCCTCAAGTGAGGGGAGTAAGCATGGTACTGCATCATTCCCTCCTTCGTCTACACGAGTCTTGCCCACTCAGGAGGCCCCTAGTACATCTAGCGCGCCAATACTCCTTACTATGCAACAATTAACGGCTGTAATGGATAATTCTGTCAAAAACATTTTAGCCAAAATGAACACTTATCAGCGTAAGCGCGACTGCTCTGTTTTAGATACTGAAGAGCATGACGACGCTGATAATAATGGTTCTGAAGGGCCCCTAACCCAGTCTGATGGGGCCAGGGAGGTTTTGTCTGAGGGAGAAATTACTGATTCAGGGAACATTTCTCAACAAGCTGAACCTGATGTGATTACGTTTAAATTTAAGTTGGAACATCTCCGCATTCTGCTTAAGGAGGTATTATCCACTCTGGATGATTGTGACAAGTTGGTCATCCCAGAGAAACTATGTAAAATGGACAAGTTCCTAGAGGTCCCGGGGCTCCCAGAAGCTTTTCCTATACCCAAGCGGGTGGCGGACATTGTTAATAAAGAATGGGAAAGGCCCGGTATTCCTTTCGTCCCTCCCCCCATATTTAAAAAATTGTTTCCTATGGTCGACCCCAGAAAGGACTTATGGCAGACAGTCCCCAAGGTCGAGGGAGCGGTTTCCACTTTAAACAAACGCACCACTATACCCATAGAGGATAGTTGTGCTTTCAAAAATCCTATGGATAAAAAATTAGAAGGTTTACTTAAAAAGATGTTTGTTCAGCAGGGTTACCTTCTACAACCAATTTCATGCATTGTCCCTGTAGCTACAGCCGCATGTTTCTGGTTCGATGAGCTGATAAAGGCGGTCGATAGTGATTCTCCTCCTTATGAGGAGATTATGGACAGAATCAATGCTCTCAAATTGGCTAATTCTTTCACCCTAGACGCCACTTTGCAATTGGCTAGGTTAGCGGCTAAGAATTCTGGGTTTGCTATTGTGGCGCGCAGAGCGCTTTGGTTGAAATCTTGGTCAGCTGATGCGTCTTCCAAGAACAAGCTACTTAACATTCCTTTCAAGGGGAAAACGCTGTTTGGCCCTGACTTGAAAGAGATTATCTCTGATATCACTGGGGGTAAGGGCCACGCCCTTCCTCAGGATCGGCCTTTCAAGGCAAAAAATAAACCTAATTTTCGTCCCTTTCGTAGAAGTGGACCAGCCCAAAGTGCTACGTCCTCTAAGCAAGAGGGTAATACTTCTCAAGCCAAGCCAGCTTGGAGACCAATGCAAGGCTGGAACAAGGGAAAGCAGGCCAAGAAACCTGCCACTGCTACCAAGACAGCATGAAATGTTGGCCCCCGATCCGGGACCGGATCTGGTGGGGGGCAGACTCTCTCTCTTCGCTCAGGCTTGGGCAAGAGATGTTCTGGATCCTTGGGCGCTAGAAATAGTCTCCCAAGGTTATCTTCTGGAATTCAAGGGGCTTCCCCCAAGGGGGAGGTTCCACAGGTCTCAGTTGTCTTCAGACCACATAAAAAGACAGGCATTCTTACATTGTGTAGAAGACCTGTTAAAAATGGGAGTGATTCATCCTGTTCCATTAAGAGAACAAGGGATGGGGTTCTACTCCAATCTGTTCATAGTTCCCAAAAAAGAGGGAACGTTCAGACCAATCTTAGATCTCAAGATCTTAAACAAGTTTCTCAAGGTTCCATCGTTCAAGATGGAAACCATTCGAACTATTCTTCCTTCCATCCAGGAAGGTCAATTCATGACCACAGTGGATTTAAAGGATGCGTATCTACATATTCCTATCCACAAGGAACATCATCGGTTCCTAAGGTTCGCATTCCTGGACAAGCATTACCAGTTCGTGGCGCTTCCTTTCGGATTAGCCACTGCTCCAAGGATTTTCACAAAGGTACTAGGGTCCCTTCTAGCTGTGCTAAGACCAAGGGGCATTGCTGTAGTACCTTACTTGGACGACATTCTGATTCAAGCGTCGTCCCTTCCTCAAGCAAAGGCTCACACGGACATTGTCCTGGCCTTTCTCAGATCTCACGGATGGAAAGTGAACGTGGAAAAGAGTTCTCTATCTCCGTCAACAAGGGTTCCCTTCTTGGGAACAATAATAGACTCCTTAGAAATGAGGATTTTTCTGACAGAGGCCAGAAAAACAAAACTTCTAGACTCTTGTCGGATACTTCATTCCGTTCCTCTTCCTTCCATAGCGCAGTGCATGGAAGTGATCGGTTTGATGGTAGCGGCAATGGACATAGTTCCTTTTGCGCGCATTCATCTAAGACCATTACAACTGTGCATGCTCAGTCAGTGGAATGGGGACTATACAGACTTGTCTCCGAAGATACAAGTAAATCAGAGGACCAGAGACTCACTCCGTTGGTGGCTGTCCCTGGACAACCTGTCACAAGGGATGACATTCCGCAGACCGGAGTGGGTCATCGTCACGACCGACGCCAGTCTGATGGGCTGGGGCGCGGTCTGGGGATCCCTGAAAGCTCAGGGTCTTTGGTCTCGGGAAGAATCACTTCTACCGATAAATATTCTGGAACTGAGAGCGATATTCAATGCTCTCAAGGCTTGGCCTCAGCTAGCGAGGGCCAAGTTCATACGGTTTCAATCAGACAACATGACAACTGTTGCGTACATCAACCATCAGGGGGGAACAAGGAGTTCCCTAGCGATGGAAGAAGTGACCAAAATCATTCTATGGGCGGAGTCTCACTCCTGCCACCTGTCTGCTATCCACATCCCAGGAGTGGAAAATTGGGAAGCGGATTTTCTGAGTCGTCAGACATTGCATCCGGGGGAGTGGGAACTCCATCCGGAAATCTTTGCCCAAGTCACTCAGCTGTGGGGCATTCCAGACATGGATCTGATGGCCTCTCGTCAGAACTTCAAAGTTCCTTGCTACGGGTCCAGATCCAGGGATCCCAAGGCGGCTCTAGTGGATGCACTAGTAGCACCTTGGACCTTCAAACTAGCTTATGTGTTCCCGCCGTTTCCTCTCATCCCCAGGCTGGTAGCCAGGATCAATCAGGAGAGGGCGTCGGTGATCTTGATAGCTCCTGCGTGGCCACGCAGGACTTGGTATGCAGATCTGGTGAATATGTCATCGGCTCCACCTTGGAAGCTACCTTTGAGACGAGACCTTCTTGTTCAGGGTCCGTTCGAACATCCGAATCTGGTTTCACTCCAGCTGACTGCTTGGAGATTGAACGCTTGATCTTATCGAAGCGAGGGTTCTCAGATTCTGTTATCGATACTCTTGTTCAGGCCAGAAAGCCTGTAACTAGAAAGATTTACCACAAAATTTGGAAAAAATATATCTGTTGGTGTGAGTCTAAAGGATTCCCTTGGGACAAGGTTAAGATTCCTAAGATTCTATCCTTCCTTCAAGAAGGATTGGAAAAAGGATTATCTGCTAGTTCCCTGAAGGGACAGATTTCTGCCTTGTCTGTGTTACTTCACAAAAAGCTGGCAGCTGTGCCAGATGTTCAAGCCTTTGTTCAGGCTCTGGTTAGAATTAAGCCTGTTTACAAACCTTTGACTCCTCCTTGGAGTCTCAACTTAGTTCTTTCAGTTCTTCAGGGGGTTCCGTTTGAACCCTTACATTCCGTTGATATTAAGTTATTATCTTGGAAAGTTTTGTTTTTAGTTGCAATTTCTTCTGCTAGAAGAGTTTCAGAATTATCTGCTCTGCAGTGTTCTCCTCCTTATCTGGTGTTCCATGCAGATAAGGTGGTTTTACGTACTAAACCTGGTTTTCTTCCAAAAGTTGTTTCTAACAAAAACATTAACCAGGAGATTATCGTACCTTCTCTGTGTCCGAAACCAGTTTCAAAGAAGGAACGTTTGTTGCACAATTTGGATGTTGTTCGCGCTCTAAAATTCTATTTAGATGCTACAAAGGATTTTAGACAAACATCTTCCTTGTTTGTTGTTTATTCCGGTAAAAGGAGAGGTCAAAAAGCAACTTCTACCTCTCTCTCTTTTTGGATTAAAAGCATCATCAGATTGGCTTACGAGACTGCCGGACGGCAGCCTCCCGAAAGAATCACGGCTCATTCCACTAGGGCTGTGGCTTCCACATGGGCCTTCAAGAACGAGGCTTCTGTTGATCAGATATGTAGGGCAGCGACTTGGTCTTCACTGCACACTTTTACCAAATTTTACAAGTTTGATACTTTTGCTTCTTCTGAGGCTATTTTTGGGAGAAAGGTTTTGCAAGCCGTGGTGCCTTCCATTTAGGTGACCTGATTTGCTCCCTCCCTTCATCCGTGTCCTAAAGCTTTGGTATTGGTTCCCACAAGTAAGGATGACGCCGTGGACCGGACACACCTATGTTGGAGAAAACAGAATTTATGTTTACCTGATAAATTACTTTCTCCAACGGTGTGTCCGGTCCACGGCCCGCCCTGGTTTTTTTAATCAGGTCTGATAATTTATTTTCTTTAACTACAGTCTCCACGGTACCATATGGTTTCTCCTATGCAAATATTCCTCCTTAACGTCGGTCGAATGACTGGGGTAGGCGGAGCCTAGGAGGGATCATGTGACCAGCTTTGCTGGGCTCTTTGCCATTTCCTGTTGGGGAAGAGAATATCCCACAAGTAAGGATGACGCCGTGGACCGGACACACCGTTGGAGAAAGTAATTTATCAGGTAAACATAAATTCTGTTATTATACTACTAACAGTATATTATTAATGGAGTTTAACATTATCTTAGAGGCATATGAAAAAAATCATGTAAAGCAAAATACACTTCATCTAAAATGTTAATTGTAAGAGATACAGCTAAAATAATGATTGAATCTGTTTAACCAATGTTAAAGGGACAGTAACGTCAAAATTAAATTTTCATAATTCAGACAGAGCCTGCAATTCTAAACTTTCAAATTTAGTTCCATTATCTAGTTTGCTTTTGTTTTCTTGTTATCCTTTGTTGAAAATCATTCCTAGGTAGGCTCAAGACTAGCAATACACTACTGAGAGCTAGCTGCTGATTAGTAGCTGCACATATATGCCTCTTCATGTGTTCAACTAGCTCCCAGTAGTACAGTGCTGCTCCTTCAACAAAGGACACCAAGATAATAAAGCAAATTAGACAACAAGTAAATTGTAAATTTGTTTAACTTTGAATGTTCTATCGGAATCAGTTTTATGTACCTTTTAACAACTGCTTGTTGCAAGGTTCTATTTTTTGCTTCTATTTCCGGTTTGCAGAGAAAATAATAAATTTTACTGCCCTTAAAATATATCTTATTTTTCCACTGTTTTTCCACAAATTGTGAAACACTTCCTCTATCACACGTGTTACGGAAAAAAAGCTTTAAAAACTTAATAGGTAGAATGACTTAATTGTTTACATTTTGCTTAGCATATTTGGTATTTTGTGAATTGTATTGTAACAGGAAGAAATATGTAACTGTTTTTAGGGGCTTATTCAAAATTAAGTGAACACATGCACACTCCTGTGCTCACCTTCCTGCTTTTCAGTAAAGGATATCAAGAAAACAAAGAAAATTTGATAATAAAAGTTGTTTAAAGGGACAGTCAACACCAGAATTGTTGTTGTTTAAAAAGATAGAAAATCCCTTTTTCTTTCCTAAGACATGGAGGGTCCACGACGTCATTCCAATTACTAGTGGGAATATCACTCTTGACTAGCAGGAGGAGGCAAAGAGCACCACGGCAAAGCTGTTAAGTGTCACTCCCCTACCCATATTCCCCAGTCATTCTATTTGCCTTTGTCAATGGAGGAGGTGAAGTTTTGGTGTCTGAAGATATGAATTCCTTTTCCCTGCAAGCAAGGATTTGGTTTTAGCTGAGTCCACGTTAATCTCTTCAGTAGAGTAGTGGTGGCTTTTAAGCAGTTAGGAAGTTGTGAGGTGGTCCTTACTTTGTTTCCTAACATATTGCTGCCCTAGTTATAGAAAGCCAGAGTTGGTTACTCTGTTATTTCTTTTTTCTACAGGTCTCTGTAAGGAATATGTGTGCTTTCACACCTTGTGAGCTGTCTTCCTGCCGGACAGCTAGACTGCAGGTAAGTGCATTTTGTTTTCTAAGTGTTGGAGGCTTGCACTTAACGGACATGAAACTCACATTTTTAATTTCACGATTTTAAAAAAGCACGCCATTTTAAACAACTTTCCAATTTACTTCCATTATCTAAATATGCACAGTCTCTTTATATTTACACTTTTTGAGTCACCAGCTCCTACTGATCATATGCAAGAATAAGTGTATATGCGTTTGTGAATGGCTGATGGCTGTCACATGGTACGTGTATGCATTTGTGAATGGCTGATGGCTGTCACATGGTACAGGGGGAGTGGAAAAATACATAACTCTTAAAATTGTCAGAAAAAAAATCTACTACTCATTTGGAGTTCAGACTAAGTGCTATTGCATTGTCTTATTATCTTGCATTTGTTGATTATGCAAATCTACTGTGTTGACTGGTCCTTTAAGCAAATAGTTAGCTCAGCAGAAAGAAACATGGGACATTGTTAAATCCTTTATGTACAGGATTTCTGGGGCAGTGTGCAGGCATATGATGATGCTGTTCAGGCATTGCCACAGCTTTCTCCTCAGACGTCCCAAGCCTCAATGGTGTCACATACAGTGCCCTGCAGTTTCTCTCAACCTCCTGGAGGAGTTTATTTGCCTGCAGATTTTGCTGTGCAGGTATCTTCTGTGGTACCTGCAGCATTATCTGCTTTTCCTATATTGGGAAAACGCAAGAGGAAACCTAAACATTTTTCAGATAGTAAAGTGTCTGTCCCATCTGCTGCTGCGCAGGTTGCTCTCCCTCATAACACTGAGGAGGAGGTTACCCCTGTAGCTTCTGAGGGTGAAATCTCAGAATCTGACAGTATAAATCCTTTGTCTGATGCTGAAGAAGTTAACTTTAGGTTTAAGCTTGGACATCTTCGTGTACTGTTAAAGGAGGTAATGGCTATTTTGGACGACTCCGACTTGCCTGTCGTGGTCAACCCTAAAAAATCTAGTAAGCTTAACAAATACTATGATGTTCTTTCCTCTGTGGAAGTGTTTCCTGTTCCAGACAGTGTGACAGAGATTATTACACAGGAATGGGAGAAGCAAGGGTGTCAGGGTTTTTTCCCTGCTTTTTTTGCCATGTGCTGCTGGCAGCCATTTTACTCACCTCTCTTGCTGACTCTGGTGCATACTGTGTGATGCTGCTCATTTTCTGCACTTTCTTTTATGGCCAGACTTGTGTACATCATCAGTGTGAGACAGTATGCAGTCTCAGAATTGTGATGTCATCACTTATTATTTAAAGGGCCTCTGTTCAGTATGCTTTGCCCTTGCATTATCTCAGACCTGTTTGTGAGAGCTCCTGTGTATTACTTGGCTGTCTGACGTCCCTCCTGGTTCCTGATCCCTGGCTTGTTCCTGACTCTGCTGTTCTCCTTGTTCCTGATTCTGGCTCGTCTGACTACTCGCTTTAACTCCTAATTCGGCTTGTCTGACTATATGCTTTGGCTCCTGACTCGGCTTGTCTGACTACCAGCTCTGGTTTTGATTCTTGGCTTATTTGTTTTGTGGACTTTTTATTATTTTTTGCTATTAATAAAGGTGTGATTATTTTTGCACTTCTCATCTCAGTCTGATTCCTGGCACCCACATTACGCAAGGGCCATGAATCCTGATGGTGCTAATAATCCACCTTTACCTGCCATAATTTCCAGGATGGATATACAGGATCACCGCTTAGATCAATTTGCACTAGCCCTGCAAACTCTGCTGACTCGCACTGCACATTTGGACTAAAGTGTCCCGCAAGTTATGACTGCTCCTGTTTCTGCTTCTGCACCTAGTCCTACCAGGAGCATGTCTGGTTCTACACCTCTACCTCAGCGATATGGAGGTGATCCTAATCAGTGCAGAGGGTTTTTGAACCAGGTGGGCATTTACTTTAAGATGTTACCTCAGGTGTTTCCCTCTGACAGAGCTAAGGTGGGATTTCTCATCTCGTTATTATCTGACACAGCTCTTGCCTGGGCTATTCCCTTGTGGGAGACTAATAAACCTGTAATTTCAAATTACCCTGAATTTGTGGTCTCGTTTCGAAGGGTATTTGATGTTCCGGCTTGCTCCTCCTCTTGCTGCTAAACGACTCGTGTCCATTCAGCAAGTTTCAAGATCTGTTGCTCAGTATGCCATTAAGTTTCATACGCTTGGTAGCGTAGGTTGGAACAATGAAGCCCTTGTTGTCGCCTTCTTTCATGGGCTCTCTGATGCAATTAAAGTTGAAGTTTCTACCAGAGATTTACCAGAAGATCTCAAGGCATTGGTGTCTTTTTTGATCCTAATTGACATCAGAGAGGCCCCCCTCTATCAAGGAGCGCTTGTTGAAGCCTCCTGTTCCGTTGTCTCCTACGTGTTCGTTCCCACCCATGCCTCTCTTTTTTCCCATGCCTCCTGGTCCCGAGTCACCAGGTACTGCTGAGCCGATGCAGTTGGGATTCACCATCGGAGAGGGCCTTTAGGAGGAGGGAGGGGCTCTACCTCTATTGTGGGTTACAGGGTCACCTTTTGAAGTCTTGTCCTACATGGCCAGGAAACGCTCACACCTAAGGTCCTGTTGGCGGCAGACCTTGGGTGGTTTATCATCGTCCCCGGAACCGCTAAAGGAGAAACCTTTGGTCACGGTTGTCCTTTCCTGGGTGGACTCATCTGTACTCACCTAGGCTCTTGTTGACTCCAGTACGGCGGGCTATTTCATTGACAGTGCTCCATTCCTGTTTTTCCTCGGTACTTTCCGCTTGCTAATGAGGCCATTGATGGCATGCCCCTTAAGCCCGCACTCGTTACTCACGAAACTGCTCTGTTATCCATGGCTGTTCGGGCTCTCCATTTTGAAACCCTCGAGTTCCAGGTGATAAACTCTCCGCATTTTCCGGTTGTTCTGGGTTATCCCTGACTCCAAAAGCAGAATCCCAGTCTTGACTGGCACATGTCCGAAATTTTGTCGTGGTCTCCGCAATGTATTTCCACTTGTCTTTGGAAACCAGTTAAAGTCTTGTGCACTTCTTCGGTATCTCAATTGCCAGAGGAGTAACGAGAGTTCCTAGAAGTATTTGACAAGGTGCGTGCCGGTACGCTACATCCTCACCGGTCTTACGATTGTGCCATAGACCTGCAACCCGGAGCCATTCCTCCTCGGGGCCGGGTTTACCCTCTGTCTGTTGGGGAGAATTGTGCTATGGAGGAGTATGTGCCGATGCTCTGTCGCAGGGGATCATCTGCAAATCCTGCTCTCCTGCAGGGGCTGGCTTCTTCTTTGTGAAGAAAAGGGGTGGCGAGTTAAGACCATGTATCGATTATAGGGGTCTTAATCATCTTACCATTAAGAATGCTTAACTTATTCCGTTCATTATGGAACGTTTTGACCGCCTCAAGGGAGCTACGGTCTTTACTAAACTTTGAGAGGAGCGTACAATCTCGTTAGGATCAAGGAGGGCCACAAATGCAAAACATCATTTAACACCAGGAGCGGGCATTATGAGTATCTTGTAATGCCTTTTGGCCTATATAATGCTCCTGCTGTTTTCCAGGAATTTATTAATAATGTCCTACGAGATATGTTAGAACAGTGTGTTGTCGTGTACTTAGATGACATCCTCATACACTCACCCACACTTGAGGGTCATCATTCTGATGTTACACGGGTTCTTCAGAGACTACGTGAGAACGGTCTGTTATGTAAACTCGAGAAATGTGAGTTCCATCAGACTCAAGCAACCTTCCTAGTTTATGTTATCTCCGTTGCAGGGTTCTCCATGGATCCTGACAAGTTATCTGCAGTTCTGCAGTGGCCTCGCCCAGTTGGTCTTCGGTCTATTCCACGTTTTCTGGGGTTCGCCAATTACTATAGAAAGTTTATTAAAAACTTTTCTTCCTTGGTCAAACCTATCACAGACATGACCTGTAAAGAGAATGATCCACTCCATTGGTCACCTACTGCCATTAAGGCCTTTGATAGTCTTAAGACTGCCTTTGCTGCCGCTCCAGTTCTGGCTCCTCCTAACCCTGTCCTACCTTTCGTTCTTGAGGTCGATGCGTCTGAGACTGGAGTAGGTGCCCTCTTGTCTCAACATCCTACGCCTGACGGTTCCTTGCATCTGTGTGGTTACTTTTCTAAGAAATTGTCTCCAGCGGAGTGCAATTATGAAATTGGCGACAGGGAATTACTGGCCATTATTTTGGCACTCAAGAAATGGAGGCATCTTCTCTCGAGGGTCTCGTGCCAGTGCTCATTCTTATTGACCACAAGAATTTAACTTATCTTTCTGAAGCAAAACGTTTGTCGCCCCGACAGGCCAGATGGGCACTATTTTTGTCTTGGTTTAATTATGTGGTCTCCTACCTGCCTAGTACTAAGAATGTTAGGGCTGATGCCCTCTCTCGACAATTTTCGCCTTTGTCCAAGGAGGAGTCTGCACTTACTCCAGTTATACCTCCTGACCATATTTTTGCTACCATACGTACTAATTTGACTTCTCCCTTGGGGGGAGGAGATCCTGGCTGCACAAACCAATGCACCTCCTGAGAAACCTAATGGTAAGTGTTTTGTTCCTGAGAATCTTTGAACTAAACGTTTGCACACTTACCACTATCCTAAAGCCGCAGGTCACCCAGGCAAGAACCAAATGATTTGGTCTGTCACTTGACAATTCTGGTGGCCAGGTCTTCATTCTGATGTTGCTGCATATGTTGCCTCCTGCTCAGTTTGTGCACAGAATTATGCTCCTCAACGTCTTCCTGTGGGTCTTCTTCAAACTATTGCTAATGGTGAACGTCCTTGGACACATCTTTCCATGGACTTCATTGTCAAGCTCCCTGTTTCCAATGGCAATACTGTTATCCTTATGGTGGTTGACCATTTTTCTAAAATATCACATTGCATTCCCCTGAAGAAGTTGCCTACCGCTCAGGAGCTTGCTTCAATTTTTGCCCGGGAGGTCTTCCGTTTACATGAGTTACCCAAGGAGATAGTGTCGGACCGGGGTAACCAGTTTGTCTCCAGATTTTGGCATTCCTTTTGTGCTCAAATGGGGATCCAGCTTTCCTTCTCCTAGGCATATCATCCTCAATCCAATGGGGCTGCAGAACGGTCTAATCAAGCTCTGGAACAGTTGCTATGTCTCAGATCACCACAATAATTGGTCTGAACTGTTACCTTGGGCAGAGTTTGCTCGTAATAGTGCTATTAATGCTTCCTCCAAGTTATCCTCGTTCATGGCGAATTATGGGTTTCAACCATCCTTGTTGCCCGATTCATTCATGTCTCAGGGTATTCCAGCTTTGGAAGAGCATCTCCGGCAACTCCGTTCCACGTGGGTGCAGATTCAGGATTGCCTTCATGCAGCGCCAAAAGTTCCAGGCCGATCGTAAGCGTCTGCCTGAGCCTTCCTACCAGGTTGGTGAGAGAGTTTGTCTGTCCTCCCGCAACTTGAACCTTTTGTGTGCCTTCCAATAAACTGGCTCCCCATTATGTTGGTCCTTTTCGAATACTCCGACGGGTCAATCCTGTGGCCTACGCTCTTGACCTTCCTCCTGCAATGCGCATCTCCAATGTTTTTCATGTCTCCCTCTTGAAACCATTGGTTTGTAATCGGTTTACCACTGTGTTGCCTTGTCCCCATCCTACCATGAGGAGTATGAGGTCAGCAGCATTATTGACTCTCGTAAGTCCAGGGGCCGCATACAGTATTTGGTTCACTGGAGGGGCTAAGGTCAGGAGGAGCGTTAATGGGTTCCCTCCTCTGATGTTCATGCTCCCACCCTCCTCTGTGCCTTCCATGCCTGTTTCCCTAATAAGCCTTTTGTCCTCCTGCGCGGGAGTGGTCGTTGAGGGGAGGGTACTGTCAGGGTTTTTTCCCTGCTTTGTTTGCTATGTGCTGCTGGCAGCCATTTTACTCACCTCTCTTGCTGACTCTGGTGCATACTGTGTGATGCTGCTCATTTCCTGCACTTCCTTTTATAGCCAGACTGGTGTACATCATCAGTGTGAGACAGGATGCAGTCTCAGAATTGTGATGTCATCACTTATTATTTAAAGGGCCTCTGTTCAGTATGCTTTGCCCTTGCGTTGTCTCAGACCTGTTTGTGAGAGCTCCTGTGTATTACCTGGCTGTCTGACGTCCCTCCTGGTTCCTGATCCCTGGCTTGTTCCTTACTCTGCTGTTCTCCTTGTTCCTGATTCTGGCTCGTCTGACTATTCACTTTGGCTCCTGACTCGGGTTATCTGACTACCAGCTCTGGTTTTGATTCCTGGCTTGTTATTTGTTTTGTGGACTTTTTATTATTTTTTGCTATTAATAAAGGTGTGATTATTTTTGCACTTCTCGTCTCAGTCTGATTCCTGGCACCCTGAGACAGGGTTACATTTCTCCCCCTCTCCAGTCTTTAAAAATATGTTTCCTGTTGCTGACTCCATTAAAGATTAATGGCGCTCGGTACCTAAAGTAGAAGCTGATATTTCTACTTTGGCTAAGAGAACTATGATTTCTATAGAGGATAGCTGTTCATTTAAGGATCCCATGGACAAGAAGGTGGAGGCTTACTTGAAAAAGATGTATGTTCATCACGGTCTTCAATGGCAACTCACAGTTTATATTGCCACTGTAGCAAGTGCAGCATCTTATTGGTGCGATGCCTTGTCTGAATCAATTTTAGTAAGATAGGATTAAGGCTCTCAAACTAGCTAATTCCTTTATTTCTGATGCTAATATGCAAGCTATTAGACTTGGAGCCAAGATGTCTAGTTTCACTGTCCTAGCCCACAGGGCTTTGTGGCTAAAATCTTGGTCAGCTGATGTTACCTCCAAGTCCAAGCTTCTGGCGCTTCCTTACAAGGGTAAAACCTTGTTTGGACCTGGCCTGGCAGAAATAATTTCTTATATTACAGATGGAAAAAGGTCTTTTCTACGACAAGACAAGAAGAACAGACTTAAAAGACGACAAAGTAATTTTCGTTCCTTTCGTAACTTAAAAAAGGTCAAAAGTCTACCTCTTCCAAACAGGAGCAGTCCAAGTCCGCTTGGATACCCAATCAGTCTTGGAACAAGGGGAAGCAATCAAAGAAACCCTCAGCTGAGTCTAAGTCAGCATGAAGGTTCTGCCACGTCCAGAATTGGATCAAGTGGGGGGCAGACTTTCTCTTTTTCGTCAAGGGTGTATACGAGATGTCCCAGATCCTTGGGCTGTTTACATAGTATCTCAGGGTTACAAAATAGAATTCAAATTTTGTCCTCCCAGGGGCAGATTTCACCTCACAAGATTATCTGCAGACCAGGTAAAAAGAGAGGCATTATTGAACTGCGTTCAGGACCTTTTCTCCATGGGAGTGATTATTCCAGTTCCACTAAAGGAACAGGGTCTAGGATTTTATTAAAATCTTTTTCTGGTTCCCAAAAAAGAGGGAAGTTTTTGACCCATTTTAGACCTGAAGTGTCTCAACAAATTTCTCAGGGTACCATCCTTCAAAATGGAAACCATTTGTTTCATTCTTTCTTTGGTTCAAGAGGGTTAATTCATGACGACCATAGATCTGAAGGACGTGTATCCTTATGTTCTACAAGTTTCAGAGATTCGCTTTTCTGTACAAGCACTTTCAGTTTGTGGCTCTTCCGTTTGGCCTTGCCACAGCTCCCAGAATTTTCTCAATAATTCTGGGGTCTCTCTTGGCAGTGGTCAGGTCTCGGGGAATTGCAGTGGCGCCCTACCTGGATGACATAGATCTTGTTGTCTTTTCTACTTTCCCACGGATGGAAATGAATCTAGAAAATAGTTCCCTTGTTCCAGCTACAAGGGTGGTTTTCTTATGGACCATCATAGATTCCCTATCTATGAAAATATTTCTGACGGAGGTCAGAAAATCCAGAATTCTCTCCTTTTGCCTCTCTCGACAGTCTACTGTTCGACCATCAGTGGCTATGGAGGTAATTGGTCTGATGGTCGCTTCCATGGACATCATTCCCTTTGCTCGATTCCATTTGAGAGCTCTACAATTATGCATGCTCAGACAATGGAATGGAGACCATTCAGATCTGTCTCAGAGGATAGATCTAGACCATTCGACAAAAAACTTCCTTCCATGGTGGCTTTCTCAGGAGCATCTGTCTCAGGGCACATGCTTCCGGAGACCTTCCTGGGTGATCGTGACCATTGACGCCAGCCTGCTAGGCTGGGGAGCAGTCTGGGACTTGTTAAAGGAACAAGGACTATGGATTAAGGAGGAGTCTGCTCTCCCCATAAACATCTTGGAGTTAAGAGTGATTTACAATGATCTGATGGCTTGGCCTCAGTTGTCCTTAGCCCGGTTTATCAGGTTCCAATCAGACAATATCACCTCAGTGGCTTACATTAACCACTAGGGAGGAACTCTTGAGTTCCTTAGCCATGAAGGAGGTGTCTTGGATTATTCAGTGGGTGGAAGCTCACAATTGTTGTCTATTTGCCATCCACATTCCAGGAGTGGACAACTGGGAGGCGGATTTCCTGAGCAGACAGACATTTCATCCCAGGGAGTGGGCTCTCCATCCCGAGGTGTTCTCCAGGTTAACCCTCAAGTAGGGGTGCTGGAGTTGGATCTGATGGCGTTTCAGCAGAACGCCAAGCTTCCAAGGTACGGTTCAAGGTCATGAGATCCGCAGGCAGCTCTGACAGATGCTTTGGCAGTTCCTTGGAATTTCGATCTAGCATACTTGTTTCCTCCATTTGGGCTCCTTCCACAATTCATTGCTCGTATCAAGCAGGATAGAGCGTTGATAATTCTAATAGCTCCTGCATGTCCTCACAGAATCTGGTATGCAGACCTGGTGAAGATGTCATCTCTTCCACCTTGGAGATTACCTCTGAGGAAGGACCTTCTAACTCGGGGTCCATTCCTCCATCCAAATCTCGTTTCCCTGAAGCGGACTACTTGGAGATTGAACGCTTAGTTCTGACTAAGCGTGGGTTTTCTGAGTTGGTCCTTGAGACTATGCCTGTCACTTGAAAAATGTATCATAAGGTATGGAGTAAATACTTTTTATTAGTGTATATCTAAAGGCTACTCTTGGAGTAGGGTCAGGATTCCTAGGATTTTGTCTTTTCTCCAGGAAGATCTGTAGAAAGGGTTGTCAGCCAGATCTCTGAAAGCTCAAATTTCTGCATTATCTATTCTTTTACATAAGCGTCTGGCGGATGTGCCAGATATTTAATCTTTTTGTCAGGCCCTGGTCAGAATCTGGCCTGTGTTTAAACCTGTTGCTCCTCCTTGGAGCCTTTATCTTGTTCTTAAAGTTTTGCAGCAGGCTCTGTTTGAGCCAATGCATTCCATAGATATTAAGCTGTTATCTTGGAAGGTTTTGTTTCTTATTGCTATTTCTTCTGCTCAGAGAGTTTAAGGACTCTCGGCTTTGCAGTGTGATTCTCCTTAACTTATCTTTCATGCTGATAAGGCGGTTCTTCGGTCTAATTCGGGGTTTCTCCCTAAAGTGGTTTCTGATAGAATTATTAATCAGGAAATTGATGTTCCTTCTTCTCATAAGGAACGTCTGTTGCACAACTTGAATGTTGTGCGTGCTCTAAAATTTTAAATACAGGCAACTAAGGATTTTCGCCAGTCTTCTGCGCTGTTTGTCTGTTTCTCAGGAAAGCGTAAGGGTCAGAAGGTTACTGCTACTTCTCTTTCCATCTGGTTGAGAAGTATGATTCGACTGCTGGACAGCAGCCTCCTGAGAGAATTACAGCTCATTCCACTAGGGCTGTCTCCTCTTCTTGGCCTTTTAAAAATGAAGCTTCTGTGGAACAGATTTCCAAGGCTGCAACTTGGTTCTCTCTACATACTTTTTCAAATTTTACAAATGTGATACTACTCTTTTTTGGAGAAAGGTTCTTCAAGCGGTGGTGCCTTCTGTTTATGTCTGCCTGTCTTGTTTCCCTCCCTATTCATTCCGTGTCCTCTACCTTGGGTATTGGTTCCCACTAGTAATTGGAATGACTTAATTGACTATCCATGTCTTAGGAAAGAAAACTAAATTTATGCTTACCTGATAAATTTCTTTCTTTCGGACATGGAGAGTCCACGACCCCACCCTTAATTAAACAGTTATTTTTTACTAAACCTTAGGCACCTCTACACCTTTGTGTTATTCCTTTTTCCATTTCCCTTCGGTCGAATGACTGGGGATTATGGGTAGGGGAGTGACACTTAACAGCTTTGCTGTGGTACTCTTTGCTTCATCCTGCTGGCCAGGAGTGATATTCCCATTAGTAATTGGAATGACTTTGTGGACTCTCCATGTCCGGAAAGAAAGAAATTTATCAGGTAAGCATAAATGTTCTTACCCATTCCTCAGTTTTGCATAACCAACACTGTTATATTAATATACTTTTTACCTCTGTGATTAACTTGTATCTAAGCATCTTATGACAGCCCCCTGATCACATGACATTTTATTTATTATCTTTTGCCTTTCATTTTAGCCAATTAGGGCAGTGTCTGCCACAAGCCACGGGCGTGATCACAATGTTATCTATATGGCTCACATGAACTAGCTCTCCCCTGTTGTGAAAAGCAAATAAAAAAGCATATAATAAGAGGGGGCCTTCAAGGGCTTAGAAATTATCATATGAGCCTTCCTAGGTTTAGCTTTCAGCTAAGAATACCAAGACTGTCCCTTTAAAATCATATGCCCTATCTGTATCATGAAAGAAAAAAAATGTCTTTGGGCTAGAATTTATCAAACCCTTCGCCTCTGTGACTGCAGGTTCTCACAAGAGAACCTGCAGTCACAATTTATCAAGCAGCAGTCATTGTCCGACCGGGGAGATTGGCAGCTCCTGCCCGCGCTCGATTGGCTGTGCGTGGGCAGGGGGGGACGTTGCACACGAGTGCAAGATAGCTCTTGCGTGCAATTTTAAATTCCGCCAGTGGAATTCTGTCCGCCAGAGGTGCGCTGCAGCGGACAGGGGGCACAAATGTATGCCCTTGTCTGCTGTAGCTTGATAAATCGAGCCCTTTATGTCCCTTTATTCTCTGTATTATACCTTTGTTTTGTTCATTGAATCCATGCATATTTTTCGAGGTCCAGAAGGTATTTTGTATACCTTTGCAATAATATTGATATTTTTCATTTTTACATTCTTATTTGGTTGAAACTTGTAAATCTTGTAGGGCTCAATGTAAAACAGATTATTGTTGTGAACCAGGTTGTCAACAAAAAATCCAGACTTTATGGCATCGGATGGGAACAAACAGCTTCATGGTATTTGATTCTTAAATATTTCTTCCATAACTTGCACTCTTTCTCTTAATAAGAGATTCTATTTTTAGCCATAGAAACCAGATTTTCTTGACTTCAACTGACACAGCACCTTACTTTCTGTCTCACACACACTTGGTTCTATGTTGTGTATGCAGCCCTTACATATCAATACTTAAGTGCCTGCCTTTGGATTGGCCAACAGTTATCTTTCAAGTTTTTTTTTTTTTACACAAATACAATGCTAAAGTTAAACGTGTTTAGTAATTATTTGCAACTAGGGCCCATGGTTTTCCATACAAAGAGATCTGATATGACTTTGTAGTTCCCTTCTTTTCTCACTGCAGCACTTTATATTGCTTGCTAGTATTCATATAATAAATTATAGGATGTCTCTTGGGTGCTGATCACAACAGAGTAGAACTTTTCCTTATTTCTGTAGATGTGGGTATATAGAAACTTAATATTTATTGGAAATATTAAAATGCTGCATAATAGGGCAAGGCATATTTTTTTATCACATTCCATTATGAAAACAGTCAGAATTCTCTTTGTTTTCCTCAAATTTCACACCCATTCTAAATCATTTGGAAACCCCATTATAATCTATTTATATGGTGCATTTTAAATGCATTTGTGCCTCAAAAACACCCCTTATAAGATGTTTGTGTACATTTTGGCACTGATATTCCACTCAATCAGGAAACATTTTTTTTCTTTGCATACACAGTTCATTTAAAAAAAAGTTAAACAATATAATTCAAAACACACTTAAAATGTGAAACAAACAAAGTGTATGCATTTCTATTTCTTATGCACTACTTAATACTGTGTGTGCTCTTTGTATACACTGGCTGTTTGTGAACCAGCTCGATGGTGTTTTAATCATGTTGATATTATATACGGGCAGTTGTGTATGGCATTATATGGTACAAATTTCACTTGGTATTTTATTTGTCAATTATTGCTTGTTCAAATGTATTCATGCTCTATTCTTTAAAATGAGAGAGTCACTAGCACTATCTTTTTAGCCTCATTGGAAAGTCAACATTACTGAAAAAATGCTTTTTAACAATGCAATAATGAGGCTTTGCTTGAGAAAAACTTTTGCAACAATTGCATTCAGTTATTGTTTGTGATCCTACCTCTAAAAACCAAACGTGAAGTTGGTTTTGACTCAAATTCTGACTATAGTCATGCCTTAAATGAGGAAAGTGCTGTCTCAAAAGATTTTGAACCTATTACCTTTATGGCTTTGTCAAGAATTTTAGTCAACTATCATTCTCCTTTTCAACTTTTATTCCTTTTTTCAGCTTTGTTCCCCTTAATAATTATTTATTATAAAGAGAACATCTGAAATGTATAATTTTAATCAGCATTTCTTTCATAAAGATGGTGAGAGTCCACAAACCATTACTCCTGGGAATTATACTCCTGGCCACTAGGAGGAGGCAAAGATTCCCAAAACTCCAAGAGCCCTTAAAAGCTCTACCACTTTACTGGTAAACCAGTCTTATCTTTGTCTCCGCAGAAGGAAGGTGAATAATGGAGGTGCTCCAGTTTTTCTTCTGTGAGAGGGGTCTTCAGACCGATTTGAGACCTCATAGAGCAGACATCCTCAAACTTGGCCCTCCAGAGGTTTTAGAACTACATTTCTTTCATGTAATTAGCAAGAGTCCATGAGCTAGTGACGTATGGGATATACATTCCTACCAGGAGGGGCAAAGTTTCCCAAACCTTAAAATGCCTATAAATACACCCCTCACCACACCCACAATTCAGTTTTACAAACTTTGCCTCCGATGGAGGTGGTGAAGTAAGTTTGTGCTAGATTCTACGTTGATATGCGCTCCGCAGCAAGTTGGAGCCCGGTTTTCCTCTCAGCGTGCAGTGAATGTCAGAGGGATGTGAGGAGAGTATTGCCTATTTGAATGCAGTGATCTCCTTCTACGGGGTCTATTTCATAGGTTCTCTGTTATCGGTCGTAGAGATTCATCTCTTACCTCCCTTTTCAGATCGACGATATACTCTTATATACCATTACCTCTACTGATTCTCGTTTCAGTACTGGTTTGGCTTTCTACAAACATGTAGATGAGTGTCCTGGGGTAAGTAAATCTTATTTTCTGTGACACTCTAAGCTATGGTTGGGCACTTTGTTTATAAAGTTCTAAATATATGTATTCAAACATTTATTTGCCTTGACTCAGAATGTTCAACATTCCTTATTTTTCAGACAGTCAGTTTCATTTTTGGGATAATGCATTTGAAATTATTTATTTTTTCTTACCATTCAAAAATTTGACTCTTTTTTCCCTGTGGGCTGTTAGGCTCGCGGGGGCTGAAAATGCTTCATTTTATTGCGTCATTCTTGGCGCGGACTTTTTTGGCGCAAAAATTCTTTTCCGTTTCCGGCGTCATACGTGTCGCCGGAAGTTGCGTCATTTTTTTGACGTTATTTTGCGCCAAAAATGTCGGCGTTCCGGATGTGGCGTCATTTTTGGCGCCAAAAGCATTTAGGCGCCAAATAATGTGGGCGTCTTATTTGGCGCTAAAAAATAAGGGCGTCGTTTTTGTCTCCACATTATTTAAGTCTTATTTTTTCATTGCTTCTGGTTGCTAAAAGCTTGTTCTTTGGCATTTTTTTCCCATTCCTGAAACTGTCATTTAAGGAATTTGATCAATTTTGCTTTATATGTTGTTTTTTCTCTTACATATTGCAAGATGTCTCACGTTGCATCTGAGTCAGAAGATACTACAGGAGAATCGCTGTCTACTGCTGGAGCTACCAAGCTAAGTGTATCTGCTATAATTTTTGGTATCTGTTTCTCCAGCTGTTGTTTGTATTACATGTCATGACAAACTTATTAATGCAGATAAAATTTCCTTTAGTACTGTTACATTACATGTTGCTGTTCCGTCAACATCTAATTTTTCAGAGTGTTCCTGATAAACATAAGAGATTTTATTTTTTAAATCCATTAAGAAGGCTATGTCTGTTATTTCCCCTTCTAGTTTATATAAAAGTCTTTTAAAACTTCTCTTTTTTCAGATGAATTTTTAAATAAACATCATCATTCTGATACTGATAATGGTTCTTCTGGTTCAGAGGTTTCTGTCTCAGAGGTTGATGCTGATAAATCTCTGTATTTGTTCAAGATGGAATTTATTCGTTCTTTATTTAAAGAAGTTTTAATTGCATTAGAAATAGAGGATTCTGGTCCTCTTGATACTAAAATCTAAACGTTTAAATAAGGTTTTTAAATCTCCTGTAGTTATTCCAGAAGTGTTTAATCTCCCTGATGCTATTTCTGAAGTAATTTCCAGGGAATGGAATAATTTGGGTAATTCTTTTACTCCTTCTAAACGTTTAAGCAATTATATCCTGTGCCATCTGACAGATTAGAGTTTTTTTGGGACAAAATCCCTAAGGTTATGGGGCTGTCTCTACTCCTGCTAAATGTGCTACTATTCCTACGGCAGATAGTAATTCATTTAAGGATCCTTTAGATAGGAAATTTGAATCCTTTCTAAGAAAAGCTTACTTATGTTCAGGTAATCTTCTTAGACCTGCTATATTTTTAGCGGATGTTGCTGCAGCCTCAACTTTTTGGTTAGAAGCTTTAGCGCAACAAGTAACAGATTATAATTTTATAGCATTATTATTATTCTATAACATGCTATTAATTTTATGGGTGATACCATCTTTTGATATCATTAGAGTTGATGTCAGATATATGTCTCTAGCTATTTTAGCTAGAAAAGCTTTATGGATTAAACTTGGAATGCTGATATGTCTTCTAAGTCAACTTTGCTTTCCTTTTCTTTCCAGGGTAATAAATTATTATTTCAACTGTTTCTGGAAGGAAGGGAACTTTTTTACCAAAGGATAAAAAATCTAAGGTAAATTTAGGTCTAATAATCATTTTCGTTCCTTTTCTCACAATAAGGAACAAAAGCCTGATCCTTCATCCTCAGGAGCGGTATCAGTTTGGAAACTATTTCCAGTTTGGAATATATCCAAGCCTTATAGAAAATCTATAGCTAGCTCCTAAGTACCCATGAAGGTGCGGATCTGATTCCAGCTCAGCTGGTATGGGGCAGATTACGTTTTCTTCAAAGAAATTTTGATCAATTCCGTTCTCAATTTCTGGTTTCAGAACATTGTTTCAGAAAGGTACAGAATTGGCTTTAGTTAAGGCCTCCTGCTAAGAGATTTTTTTCTTTCCCGTGTCCCAGTTAACACAGCAAGGCTCAGCATTTCTGAAATGTGTTTCAGATCTAGAGTTGGCTGGAGTAATTATGCCAGTTCCAGTTCTGGAACAGGGGCTGGGGTTTTATTTTATCTCTTCATTGTACCAAAGAAGGTCAATTCCTTCAGATCAGTTCTGGATCTATCAATATTGAATCGTTATGTAAGGATACCAACATTCAGTTTCTGTAGGACTGTCCTGCCTTTTGTTTAGCAAGGGCATTATATGTCTACAATAGATTTACAGGATGTGTATCTGCATATTCCGATTCATCCAGATCACTTTTAGTGTCTGAGATTCTCTTTTTAGACAAGCAATACCAGTTTTTTTGGCTCTACCGTTTGGCCTAGCCTCAGTTCCAAGAATTTTTTTCAAAGGTTCTCGGTGCCCTTCTTTCTGCAATCAGAGAACAGGGTTTTGGTATTTCCTTATTTGGACGATATCTTGGTACTTGCTCAGTCTTCTCATTTTCGAAGAATCTCATACGAATCGACTTGTGTTGTTTCTTCAAGTTCATGGTTGGAGGTTCAATTTACCAATCAATTCATTGATTCCTCAGACAAGGGTAACCTTTTTAGGTTTCTAGATAGATTCAGTGTCTATGACTCTGTCCTTGTCAGACAAGAGAAGTTTAACATTGATATCAGCTTGTCAAAACCTTCAGTCACAATCATTCCCTTTGGTAGCCTTATGCATGGAAATGTTGGGTCTTAGGACTACCGCATCAGATGCGATCTCCTTTGCTCGTTTTCACATGCGACCTCTTCAGCTCTGTATGCTGAACCAATGGTGCAGGGATTACTCAAAGATATCTCAATTAATATCTTTAAACCGATTTTACGACACTCTCTGACATGGTGGACAGATCACCATCGTTTAGTATAGGGGGCTTCTTGTTCTTCCGACCTGGACTATAATCTCAACAGATGCAAGTCTTACAGGTTGAGGAGCTGTGTGGGGGTATCTGACGGCACAAGGGGTTTTGGAATCTCAGGAGGTGAGATTTCCGATCAATATTTTGGAACTCCGTGCAATTTTCAGAGCTCTTCAGTTTTGGCCTCTTCTGAAGAGAGAGTTGTTCATTTGTTTTCAGATAGACAATGTCACAACTGTGGCATACATCAATCATCAAGGAGGGACTCACAGTCCTCTGGCTATGAAAGAAGTATCTCGAATTTTGGTTTGGGCGGAATCCAGCTCCTGTCTAATCTCTGCGGTTCATATCCCAGGTATGGACAATTGGAAAGCGGATTATCTCAGTCGCCAAACGTTGCATCCGGGCGAATGGTCTCTTCACCCAGAGGTATTTCTTCAGATTATTCAAATGTGGGAACTTCCAGAAATAGATCTGATGGCTTCTCATCTAAACAAGAAACTTCCCAGGTATCTGTCCAGATCCCGGGATCCTCAGGCGGAGGCAGTGGATGCATTATCACTTCCTTGGAAGTATCATCCTGCCTATATCTTTCCACCTCTAGTTCTTCTTCCAAGAGTAATCTCCAAGATTCTGAAGGAATGCTCGTTTGTTCTGCTGGTAGCTCCGGCATGGCCTCACAGGTTTTGGTATGCGGATCTTGTCCGGATGGCCTCTTGCCAACCGTGGACTCTTCCGTTGAAGACCAGACCTTCTGTCTCAAGGTCCTTTTTTCCATCAGGATCTGAAATCCTTAAATTTTAAGGTATGGAGATTGAACGCTTGATTCTTGGTCAAGAGGTTCCTCTGACTCTGTGATTAATACTATGTTTCAGGCTCGTAAATCTGTATCCAGAGAGATATATTATAGAGTCTGGAAGACTTATATTTCTTGGTGTCTTTTTCATCATTTTTCTTGGCATTCTTTTAGAATACCGAGAATATTACAGTTTCTTCAGGATGGTTTAGATAAGGGTTTGTCCGCAAGTTCCTTGAAAGGACAAATCTCTGCTCCTTCTGTTCTTTTTCACAGAAAGATTGCTATTCTTCCTGATATTCATTGTTTTGTACAAGCTTTGGTTCGTATAAAGCCTGTCATTAAGTCAATTTCTCCTCTTTGGAGTTTGATTTTGGTTTTGGGGGCTCTTCAAGCTCCTCCATTTGAACCTATGCATTCATTGGACATTAAATTACTTTCTTGGAAAGTTTTGTTCCTTTTGGCCATCTCTTCTGCCAGAAGAGTTTCTGAATTATCTGCTTTTTCTTGTGAGTCTCCTTTTCTGATTTTTCATCAGGATAAGGCGGTGTTGCGAACTTCTTCTGAATTTTTTCCTAAGTTGTGAATTCCATCTACATTGGTAGAGACATTGTGGTTCCTTCATTATGTCCTAATCCTAAGAATTCTAAGGAGAAATCGTTGCATTCTTTGGATGTTTTTAGAGCTTTGAAATATTATGTTGAAGCTACTAAGTCTTTTCGAAAGACTTCTAGTTTATTTGTTATCTTTTCCGGTTCTAGAAAGGCCAGAAAACTTCTGCCATTTCTTTGGCATCTTGGTTGAAATCTTTAATTCATCTTGCCTATGTTGAGTCGGGTAAAACTCCGCCTCAGAGGATTACAGCTCATTCTACTAGGTCAGTTCTACTTCCTGGGCGTTTAGGAATGAAGCTTCGGTTGATCATGGTTTGCAAAGCGGCAACTTGGTCCTCTTTGCATACTTTTACCAAATTCTACCATTTTGATGTATTTTCTTCTTCTGAAGCAGTTTTTGGTAGAAAAGTACTTCAGGCAGCGGTTTCAGTTTGAATCTTCTGCTTATGTTTTTCATTAAACTTTATTTTGGGTGTGGATTATTTTCAGCAGGAATTGGCTGTCTTTATTTTATCCCTCCCTCTCTAGTGACTCTTGTGTGGAAAGATCCACATCTTGGGTAGTCATTATCCCATACGTCACTAGCTCATGGACTCTTGCTAATTACATGAAAGAAAACATAATTTATGTAAGAACTTACCTGATAAATTCATTTCTTTCATATTAGCAAGAGTCCATGAGGCCCGCCCTTTTTTGTGGTGGTTATGATTTTTTTGTATAAAGCACAATTATTCCAATTCCTTATTTTATATGCTTTCGCGCTTTTTTCTTATCACCCCACTTCTTGGCTATTCGTTAAACTGAATTGTGGGTGTGGTGAGGGGTGTATTTATAGGCATTTTAAGGTTTGGGAAACTTTGCCCCTCCTGGTAGGAATGTATATCCCATACGTCACTAGCTCATGGACTCTTGCTAATATGAAAGAAATGAATTTATCAGGTAAGTTCTTACATAAATTATGTTTTCCGATAATGGTCAACCAGCAAAACCTCTGTAGTTCCAAAACCTCTGTAGGGCTAAGTTTGAGGATGTCTGTCATAGAGCTACTGTTTGGACAGAGGGAACTTTATGGATTATTGGGTAGTGGCACAATTACACCTAGTGGCAGTCACAGTCCACCTGTTGGATCATCGTTTGTACTCCACATACACAGAGCCTCTGCTGTCGCACATACAGAACTGGATTGGCTATCTACTGGAAGCAGTTTATTTCTTTAGATGGTAAGTCCAGTATTGTGTTTGATTATTAGGTAGTATTTAATTCATTTATGTGGGCATTCACTTAGCCTTTAGACTATTAGTAGGATATACTTAGTGTTGTACATTATAGCAAGGGGACTATTGTGACGGGCATCTTTTATTGTATTTTCTGTATGCGAAAATGGGCTGCTGGAACTTTATATTCCAAAGTTCACCCTATGTTTGTTGCCCAGATATTTTGAGTGCGTTATTAAGTTAGCACATGTCGGCTTCATACAGTGTTCTATGTATTTGGGTGCTGTTCTGAAGTTTTCGTACACACACATTATTTTAATTTAGCACGTGCTGGTTTGTTTGCGCACCTTGTGTGTTTAGTGTGTGTTGGCTTTGCTTGCATGATTGCATATACACTGTTTGGTTTTTGCACTGCTCAGATGTGCTTAAGTTGGATGTTTAGCGCGTGTCGGCTTAGTCTACAGGCACGTGCATAATGCTTTCTGTTTTAGTGCGCTGTTCAGTCATGCACAGGTCGTCTTTATAGCTCGCGTAGCCTATTTAGTTTATGTGCTTCGGCCACTTTGTGCATTTTTCAGTTTGTACTGTGAGCTCATTTGGATTCTCAGTTTTTGTCTTGGAAAGTTTTGTTTCTTTTAGTAATTCCTGCTGTTAGCAGATTTTCTGTATTGTCAGCTTTTCTTTCATGTAATTAGCAAGAGTCCATGAGCTAGTGACGTATGGGATATACATTCCTACCAGGAGGGGCAAAGTTTCCCAAACCTTAAAATGCCTATAAATACACCCCTCACCACACCCACAATTCAGTTTTACAAACTTTGCCTCCGATGGAGGTGGTGAAGTAAGTTTGTGCTAGATTCTACGTTGATATGCGCTCCGCAGCAAGTTGGAGCCCGGTTTTCCTCTCAGCGTGCAGTGAATGTCAGAGGGATGTGAGGAGAGTATTGCCTATTTGAATTCAGTGATCTCCTTCTACGGGGTCTATTTCATAGGTTCTCTGTTATCGGTCGTAGAGATTCATCTCTTACCTCCCTTTTCAGATCGACGATATACTCTTATATATACCATTACCTCTGCTGATTCTCGTTTCAGTACTGGTTTGGCTTTCTACAAACATGTAGATGAGTGTCCTGGGGTAAGTAAATCTTATTTTCTGTGACACTCTAAGCTATGGTTGGGCACTTTGTTTATAAAGTTCTAAATATATGTATTCAAACATTTATTTGCCTTGATTCAGAATGTTCAACTTTCCTTATTTTTCAGACAATCAGTTTCATATTTGGGATAATGCATTTGAATTAATCATTTTTTCTTACCTTTCAAAAATTTGACTCTTTTTTCCCTGTGGGCTGTTAGGCTCGCGGGGGCTGAAAATGCTTCATTTTATTGCGTCATTCTTGGCGCGGATTTTTTTGGCGCAAAAATTCTTTTCCGTTTCCGGCGTCATACGTGTCGCCGGAAGTTGCGTCATTTTTTTGACGTTATTTTGCGCCAAAAATGTCGGCGTTCCGGATGTGGCGTCATTTTTGGCGCCAAAAGCATTTAGGCGCCAAATAATGTGGGCGTCTTGTTTGGCGCTAAAAAAATATGGGCGTCGCTTTTGTCTCCACATTATTTAAGTCTCATTATTTATTGCTTCTGGTTGCTAGAAGCTTGTTCACTGGCATTTTTTTCCCCATTCCTGAAACTGTCATTTAAGGATTTTGTTCAATTTTGCTTTATATGTTTTTTCTATTACATATTGCAAGATGTTCCACGTTGCAACTGAGTCAGAAGATACTTTAGGAAAATCACTGCCGGGGCTGGAGCTACCAAGCTAAGTGTATCTGCTATAAATTTTTGGTATCTGTTTCTCCAGCTGTTGTTTGTATTGCATGTCATGACAAACTTATTAATGCAGATAAAATTTCCTTTAGTACTGTTATATTACCTGTTGCTGTTCCGTCAACATCTAAATTTCAGAGTGTTCCTGATAAACATAAGAGATTTTATTTTTTAAATCCATTTAGAAGGCTATGTCTGTTATTTCTCCTTCTAGTTTACATAAAAGTCCTTTAAAACTTCTCTTTTTTTCAGATGAATTTTTAAATGAACATCATCATTCTGATACTGATAATGGTTCTTCTGGTTCAGAGGTTTCTGTCTCAGAGGTTGATGCTGATAAATCTTTGTATTTGTTCAAGATCGAATTTATTCGTTCTTTATTTTAAAGAAGTATTAATTGCTTTAGATATAGAGGATTCTGGTCCTCTTGATACTGAATCCAAACGTTTAAATAGGGTTTTTAAATCTCCTGTAGTTATTCCAGAAGTGTTTAATCTCCCTGATGTTTTTTCTGAAGTAATTTCCAGGGAATGGAATAATTTGGGTAATTCTTTTACTCCTTCTAAACGTTTAAGCAATTATATCCTGTGCCATCTGACAGATTAGAGTTTTTTGGGACAAAATCCCTAAGGTTTGGGGCTGTCTCTATTCCTGCTAAAATGTACTACTATTTCTACGGCAGATAGTACTAAATTTAAGGATCCTTTAGATAAGAAAATTGAATCCTTTCTAAGAAAAGTTTACTTATGTTCAGGTAATCTTCTTAGACCTGCTATATTTTTACCGGATGTTGCTGCAGCTTCAACTTTTTGGTTAGAAGTTTTAGCACAACAAGTAACAGATCATAATTTTATAGCATTATTATTATTCTATAACATGCTAATAATTTTATTGGTGATACCATCTTTTGATATCATTAGTGTTGATGTCAGGTATATGTCTCTAGCTATTTTAGCTAGAAAAGCTTTATGGATTAAACTTGGAATGCTGATATGTCTTCTAAGTCAACTTTGTTTTCCCTTTCTGTCCAGGGTAATAATCATTTTTTCGTTCTTTTTTTCATAATAAGGAACAAAAGCCTGATCCTTCATCCTCAGGAGCGGTATCAGTTTGGAAACTTTTTCCAGTTTGGAATATATCCAAGCCTTATAGAAACCTATAGTCAGCTCCTAAGTACCCATGAAGGTGCGGCCCTTTTTTCCAGTTCAGCTGGTATGGGGCAGATTACGTTTTCTTCAAAGGAATTTGGATCAATTCCGTTCTCAATCTCTGGTTTTAGAACATTGTTTCAGAAAGGTACAGAATTGGCTTCAAGTTAAGGCCTCCTGCTAAGAGATTTTTTTCTTTCCCGTGTCCCAGTTAACACAGCAAGGCTCAGCATTTCTGAAATGTGTTTCAGATCTAGAGTTGGCTGGAGTAATTATGCCAGTTCCAGTTCTGGAACAGGGACTAGGGTTTTATTTTATCTCTTCATTGTACCAAAGAAGGTCAATTCCTTCAGACCAGTTCCGGATCTATCAATATTGAAACGTTATGTAAGGATACCAACATTCAAGATGGTTACTGTAGGACTATTCTGCCTTTTGTTTAGTAAGGGCATTATATGTCTACAATAGATTTACAGGATGTGTATCTGCATATTCCGATTCATCCAGATCATTTTTAGTGTCTGAGATTCTCTTTTTAGACAAGCATTACCAGTTTTGTGGCTCTACCGTTTGGCCTAGCCTCAGTTCCAAGAATTTTTTTCAAAGATTCTCGGTGCCCTTCTTTCTGTATTCAGAGAACGGGGTTTTGGTATTTCCTTATTTGGACGATTATCTTGGTATTTGCTCAGTCTTCTCATTCGAAGAATCTCATGCGAATCGATTTGTGTTGTTTCTTCAAGATCATGGTTGGAGGATCAATTTACCAAAAAGTTCATTGATTCCTCAGTCAAGGGTAACCTTTCTGGGTTTCCAGATAGATTCAGTGTCCATGACTCTGTCTTTAACAGACAAAAGACGTCTAAAATTGATTTCAGCTTGTCGAAACCTTCAGTCACAATCATTCCCTTCGGTAACCTTATGCATGGAAATTCTAGGTCTTATGACTGCTGCATCGGACGCAATCCCCTTTGCTCGTTTTCACATGCGACCTCTTCAGCTCTGTATGCTGAATCAATGGTGCAAGGATTACACAAAGATATCTCAATTTATATCTTTAAAAACCGATTGTTCGACACTCTCTAACGTGGTGGACAGATCACCATTGTTTAATTTAGGGGGCTTCTTTTTGTGCTTCCGACCTGGACTGTAATTTCAACAGATACAAGTCTCACAGGTTGGGGAGCTGTGTGGGGATCTCTGACGGCACAAGGAGTTTGGGAATCTCAGGAGGTGAGATTACCGATCAATATTTTGGAACTCCGTGCAATTTTCAGAGCTCTTCAGTTTTGGCCTCTTCTGTAGAGAGAATCGTTCATTTGTTTTCAGACAGACAATGTCACAACTGTGGCATACATCAATCATCAAGGAGGGACTCACAGTCCTCTGGCTATTAAAGAAGTATCTCGAATTTTTTTGGTTTGGGCGGAATCCAGCTCCTGTCTAATCTCTGCGGTTTATATCCCAGGTGTAGACAATTGGGAAGCAGATTATCTCAGCCGCCAAATGTTCCATCCGGGCGAATGGTCTCTTCACCCAGAGGTATTTCTTCAGATTGTTCAAATGTGGGAACTTCCAGAAATAGATCTGATGGCGTCTCATCTAAACAAGAAACTTCCCAGATATCTGTCCAGATCCCGGGATCCTCAGGCGGAGGCAGTGGATGCATTTTCACTTCCTTGGAAGTATCATCCTGCCTATATTTTTCCGACTCTAGTTCTTCTTCCAAGAGTAATCTCCAAGATACTGAAGGAATGCTCGTTTGTTCTGCTGGTAGCTCCGGCATGGCCTCACAGGTTTGGTATGCGGATCTTGTCCGGATGGCCTCTTGCCAACCATGGACTCTTCCGTTAGACCAGACTTTCTGTCGCAAGGTCCTTTTTTTCCATCAGGATCTGAAATCCTTAAATTTATAGGTATGGAGATTGAACGCTTGATTCTTGGTCAAAGAGATTTCTCTGACTCTGTGATTAATACTATGTTACAGGCTCGTAAATCTGTATCTAGAGAGATATATTATAGAGTCTGGAAGACTTATATTTTTTGGTGTCTTTCTCATCATTTTTCTTGGCATTCTTTTAGAATGCCGAGAATTTTTTTCAGTTTCTTCAGGATGGTTTAGATAAGGGTTTGTCTGCAAGTTCCTTGAAAGGACAAATCTCTGCTCTTTCTGTTCTTTTTCACAGAAAGATTGCTATTCTTCCTGATATTCATTGTTTTGTACAAGCTTTGGTTCGTATAAAACCTGTCATTAAGTCAATTTCTCCTCCTTGGAGTTTGATTTTGGTTCTGGGAGCTCTTCAAGCTCCTCCCTTTGAACCTATGCATTCATTGGTCATTAAATTACTTTCTTGGGAAGTTTTGTTCCTTTTGGCCATCTCTTCTGCCAGAAGAGTTTCTGAATTATCTGCTCTTTTCTTGTGAGTCTCCTTTTCTGATTTTTCATCAGGATAAGGCGGTGTTGCGAACTTCTTTTGAATTTTTACCTAAAGTTGTGATTTCCAACAACATTAGTAGAGAAATTGTGATTCCTTCATTATGTCCTAATCTTAAGAATTCTAAGGAGAAAGCATTGCATTCTTTGCATGTTGTTAGAGCTTTGAAATATTATGTTGAAGCTACTAAGTCTTTCCGAAAGACTTCTAGTCTATTTGTTATCTTTTCCGGTTCTAGAAAAGGCCAGAAAGCTTCTGCCATTTCTTTGGCATCTTGTTTGAAATCTTTAATTCATCTTGCCTATGTTGAGTCGGGTAAAACTCCGCCTCAGAGGATTACAGCTCATTCTACCAGGTCAGTTTCTACTTCCTGGGCGTTTAGGAATGAAGCTTCGGTTGATCAGATTTGCAAAGCAGCAACTTGGTCCTCATTGCATACTTTTTCAATTCTACCTTTTTGATGTATTTTCTTCTTCTGAAGCAATTTTTGGTAGGAAAGTACTTCAGGCAGCGGTTTCAGTCTGAATCTTCTGCTTATGTTTTTTATTAAACTTTATTTTGGGTGTGGATTATTTTCAGCAGGAATTGGCTGTCTTTATTTTATCCCTCCCTCTCTAGTGACTCTTGTGTGGAAAGATCCACATCTTGGGTAATCATTATCCCATACGTCACTAGCTCATGGACTCTTGCTAATTACATGAAAGAAAACATAATTTATGTAAGAACTTACCTGATAAATTCATTTCTTTCATATTAGCAAGAGTCCATGAGGCCCACCCTTTTTGTGGTGGTTATGATTTTTTTGTATAAAGCACAATTATTCCAATTCCTTATTTTATATGCTTTCGCACTTTTTTATCACCCCACTTCTTGGCTATTCGTTAAACTGAATTGTGGGTGTGGTGAGGGGTGTATTTATAGGCATTTTAAGGTTTGGGAAACTTTGCCCCTCCTGGTAGGAATGTATATCCCATACGTCACTAGCTCATGGACTCTTGCTAATATGAAAGAAATGAATTTATCAGGTAAGTTCTTACATAAATTATGTTTTTTTCTTTATATCACCTGGCCTCCAGGAGGAGACACCCTACACCAGAGTTTCAAGTATTCCCCCTACTTCTTCTTACCTCAAAGTATTTCTTTGCATCGTCAAGGAGAAGACAGAGATTGAGGTGCTGCTGAAAATTCAAAGATTTTCAGAATTTATTATTTCAATGGAAAGTTTCCTGGAATAGAAAGGATTAGGAGGGTGTTGTTTGCACATTTTCTTTCCTTGTTGAAGTTGAGCCATGGATGTTGCAAAGTAGTACCTTAGCCGCCTCCTGTTTGGCAAGACTGTTCACCTTTTTTACTGCCTTCCATTCTCTGTTTGTTACAGATATGGACAGGTTCCTTATGACGTTTACCCTTAAGATTGGATCTGATTGGATCTTAAGATTGGGGTAAACGTATTTCCCTAGGACTCCACTCAAATCTCTGTTAAGGCACTTAGTAAGTGCTAGGGATACTTATTCCCTGTATTCAGCAGGGGTTATACTGGTTAGTTTATCACTGCTTATTGCAGTTTTTCACCTTATATGCTAAAAGCTGTGGGGAGGCTGAGGCGTCTTAGGGGGATACCTCTTTATTTGGGGGACTTTTATTAGTAAGGGTCCTTTTTTATTGAAGTGGTATGTAAACTCTTCCATCTTGAGGTTGATCATATTAATTTCAGCTCTCCGTTTTTATTTTCCTCAGCACACAGCGCTGGAAATACATAAGCATTAAGGATGGCCGACAATATCACTCACAGCGCTCTGATCAGGCTCAAGGAGCACTGGAGTTTTGTCTTATCCCTTGTCAGGATAGCCGGCGGTATAATCCTTAGCACTCAGATTGCCTTACTGGGGTCTAAGGGTTTTTCACCACCATCTTGACATGCCAGCTTAGAGGGGCGGAGCTTTATTTTCACGCCACTGAGTACTCTTGGCGCGCTAGGCTCTGTCCTTCTTCTGATACAACCGCATTCAGGAGTGTCGGATTGATTGGTAGCTCACTTTGCACTTGTAGATACAAGTTTCTGGAGGGTGTGAGACACAATACACCATAGAGGGTGCATTAATATTCTGCTATATATTTATATACTCTATATAATAATAATAAAAAAAAAAATATATATATATATATAATATACATATAATATATACACGTTTTATTGGGCACATAATCTCATGTTCTGTCTGTGCACATACTTTTTTGGACATTGTCATTTATCAGTGTCAACTCATTGCTTTAATTTCCTTAAAGTATTTTTTATATATACTGTGTAGTATTTCCTTATCTTTGTGGGGTACGGATCAACCAGGGGCTGAAGCCTTTGAAGAAAGACCCTCAGAGGGTGATTCTTCAGGTATAATTTTTCAAATGAATAAATGTTTGCTGTGTAACTCTGCCACATTATGCCCTCCAGCACTATTCTGTGGCTCCTATTTAACATCTGTTCTACAAAATCACTCTCAGGACCCAGGTCCATCCCCTAAGGTGGATCATCCGCCTGTCAATGTTACTCCAGGTGGTGTAACAGAATTTGCACCACAGTTTAAAGCTCAATTGCATTTAGTGGTGACTGAAGCTATTGTGGGCCTGCAAGTAAGTGCAAACTCAAACATACTTCTAGTACTTCTAGTTCATCTTCCAAGGGCAGCACCACTGTTAGCCCTTTGGTTATTTGACAAGTGCAGGAAATGGATCCTCTTCTACGTCTGGGGGAGTTTTTATGTGACAATTCCACATCCGACAAGGATATTGAGAAAATCAATTTCTAGTTTACTATGGACTATTTAAGGTCGTTACTTAAAGGGACATAATACTCATATGCTAAATCACTTGAAACTGATGCAGTATAACTGTAAAAAGCTGAAAGGAAAATATCACCTGAGCATCTCTATGTAAAAAAGGAAGATATTTTACATTTTACCTCACAATCTCCTCAGCTCAGCAGAGTAAGAAATGAACTGCAGCCAATCGGCATCAACAGTGCTGAGGTCATGAACTTTTACTGTGATTTCATGAGATTTGACTTAACTCTCATAAGATTTCATAGTAAACTTCCTTAAAATGAATAGGGAAATCACATGAGAGTGCACAAGGCTGAATCCCTTAGCTGTCCTGGGACAGACATACTGATTTGCTGCTTAGGAGTCCTTTACAATGGGATGTGGCTACTGAGGAACTTTTGAGGTAAAATATCTTTCTTTTTTACATAGAGATGTTCAGGTGATATTTTCTAGTCCGCTTTTTACAGCTATGTTGCATCACTTTCAAGTGTTTGAACATTTGGGTATCATGTCCCTTTAAGGAGATCTTAAGAACCTTGGAGGTGCAGAACCCGAAACATAATTTTATATGATGGGGTTGGTTTGTTAAAAGCTTGATAATACCCACTCTGGCTATAATACACCGCAAATATATATTTTAAAAAAATATCACATCACATACCCTCTTCTGAGACACTTCTGGTCAATGATGTCACATATGGGTGGAATCTTAATTATTATGGGTGGAGAATGTTTGGTGTGAAAGTGTTAAGTTTAGACCGAGGGACATAACTTTGTGGCCTGGTTTTTATAGACAATGTGCACATTTTATTAATTATTTTCTAAGTACAAATTCAGTGAAATGCCTCAGGGACGTGACAAAATGCTTGGTGTAAGATAAACATAAGACATTATTTTATGATAAAAATATTTTAATGCAATTATTATTTATTATAATGGGCATACTATTTAAGTATTGTAAAAAGCTTTTATCATTTCCTTTTGGTGAACCACCACTTTAAAAACTCTGGGGGACTTAAATATTAACGAATCCCAGGAATGACCCAGATGCTGCTCTATAATTAATAAATACCATAAGGTGCTGTATCATCCAGAAATATAACACCATAAAGTATATTTACTACCTATAATGGAATTATGTTAATTGTCAGTTTGCAATATAACTTTAAAAAATTATAAAGTACAATTTTCAAACATTGCATGCATTTTTATTTAAATCGTCTGGATTTAGAGCCCGTTATTTCAAAATCCAGAAGGGTTCCCTCTTCCTAAATTTTAAAAAATGGTCTGAACTGCAAATTTAGGAATATATTTAATTATTATTTTTGTATAGCACACCAAAATTCTGTAGATAGTGTTATAGGTGAATAGGTGTTTTCTTTTTTTAAAGAGCATCTAAAGCTATATAAGGTTGGAGACAGTCTGACGAAGAGAGGTAGAGATTTCTAGAGGATACAAGTAATGCATGATAAGTCTTAGAGGTGACAGAGGGACGTAGAGATAATAGGAGTGGAAAAACACAGGTCAGAGTTTGATCAAAGAGAATTGGTCAAGGAATATTAGAAGATGTGAGAGGAAAGAAATGGGACTGTGGCTGTTGACTGCTTCATAGGTTAGGGTTATTTGTATTCTAGTGTGTATGGGGAGCCAGTGTAGAGACTGGCAGAGCAGAGTAGCTCATATAGATTAGCGACTAATGTGGATGTGTCTGGCTCAAGCATTCATAATAGATTGAAGGGGGGAGCAGCAATGTTTGGGAAGGCCATTTAGACGTAAATTGCAAAAGTCAATGTGTGACAAAATTAGGAAATGTATTAGTATCTCTTTCATACAGGTGGAGAGAGTCCACAATCTATTACTCATGAGAATTACCTTTCCTACCACTTAGAGGAGGCAAAGATTCCCAAGCCACAAAAGCTCTATATAACCCCTCCCACCTTACGCGTACCTCAGTTTTTTCTTTGCCTCTGCTGGAAGTGATTAAAGAATAAAGATGTGCATGATTTACTTCAGAGAGACAGGTTTTTCAGTGTATTTTCAGGCACAGTTTCTCCTAAGTGTGCAGTGCTTGTCAGAGGGATGTATTTGGAATATTGTTTATTATTATTTTTTCACCTCATGGGATTGTCTTCATAAACTTTCCATAATCGGTTGCAGGAATTATCTGTTGCCTCCCTTTATGGATCTGCAATATACTCCTATTCCATAACCTTTACTGATATGTTTCAGTACTGGTTTGGCTGTCTGCTACTTAGATGGTGGACGAGTGTCTACTGGTAAATATTATTTTTTAATTGTTATTTAAGACACACACACACACACACACACACACATATATATATATATATATAATATAAATAAACAGAAGGGCTTTTTTTACAAGCAGGTTACTTACTTAGGCCAGCTATTTCTATAGCTGATGTGGCTGCTGCATCAATTTATTGGTTATCCAGTGTTTCTGAACAGTGTTTTGAGGATCCTGTTTGTGAGAATATTTTAAGTTTACTTAAAAATGCTAATTATTATATTTATGATGCTGTTTTTGAGATTATGAAAACTATGTGTTCGGCAGTTCTTGCTGATATGGTGTCTAAATCTAGATTGCTATGTTTTTCCTTTCAGGGTAGAATATGTTTGGTTCAGATTCTATTATTTCTACTGTTACCTGGGTAAAGGTGCCTTTAGGAAAAATCTAAGGCTTTTAGTTGTTTCTGTTCCTTTCGCCAGAATAAGGAACAAATTAGTGAAGTTACCTCTTGTCAGTATATACCAGGGTTATAATACAATTTATTTGTTATTATTCTTTAAAACAACCTCCAATTAAAATGTATATATGAAACAATTAAATTTAATATTTATTCCTAAATTCTTGAGATTAGTTAAATTTATAAACACATTGAAATATATTAAGTAGAGACCAGAATAAATTTATGAATCAACTATGCACGCTTATTCCGTTACAATATTGTATACAACAGATCAAAAAAATATATACCTTTAAAATTAACTTTACTCACAATGAATTGAATTAAAATACCACAATAAAATACCAGAGTATGGACCGTTAGCTTAACAGTGTTTAGTTAAACACTATAATGAAAATACTTTAACATCCAATTGATATGCCAATTTATCTTAGCTGAAACAACCTCTTATTTTACCACCATAAAATAAGTTTTAAAATATATCACAATAGCTACAAATAACTTAATGCACCAGAGAAATTTAGTTGCAATAATAAGCCTGACTTAAAGATATACAATACAAAAAACCTTTATCTAGCAAACAAGATTATCTAGCATTGAATATGTCTAGTTCTAATTTACACAGGACTATGGATATAATTTAAAATACAAAGTGTCCTCTTAAATCACCAGCTTTAATTAAACTATAGCTATCAAAAATACCTTTGATTTAAATATAAAAGTATGAAATAACCTTTTATACGTTACAAGATAAAATTTAAGTTTTACCTTATAAAGTAAGAGAGGTATTTTGCAATATGGATAAAAAGGTAGCCCAATTGTGCTTATAGTGACTGTGTCCTAAAAAGGCAGCAAAGTTATCAGTCAAAATTGTACTAAGCAAAGACCCCTTTGCATAAGGTTATATCACGTGATACACCCCACTCCTTTTTATTCTAATCATTGGTGAATGTTTGGATACGCACCACAGAGCTTGTCTGATAGGCCCTTCGGAGCTGAACATCTCTTGGTTATTTGGGAGACGCCTCCCTGAGTAGTCATTTACCTTTTGGTTGCAATACCATCTTTGAACTATAGGTGGCAGCAGACAACCAGGAATGCAGTCTCATTATCAATACTGCTACAGTAAATATAGCCTATTACATATCTTCAAATGTATAATATATTCACTGTTTCTTGATATAAATAAACCTGTCTGGTCAATACATATGTGTCCCATCTAATACAATTTAGCATGTATTTATAGAGACTAAACATGAGTATATTACTTATCATAGTTTAGAAGATGCCTTTAAAGTTGCATTTTTATGAGGGATTAGTAGTATCAATCAATAAAATATATATGTCTATCTTACTTATTCCTAGTCACATCTTATATCATAGATATACTTGAGTATTATAGTTATTTATTAATGCATGTCTCAACAGTGCCTAAGACATGGGCTCAAAATCTATGATGCATCTATGTCAGCTTATATCATCATATTTAGAAATCTCATCTTCACATCAGTTCTCCCCTGTAATGTTCATTAGATTTCTGGAAAACAAAGAAAAATGTATTTATTTTGAAATAACTTAAACATTTATATATACCAATGCAGTTATTTATTTGTAATTCATTATGTCCAACACAGTATGTAACATGTGATGTATCCCTTAGATCATTATCTATATTATTCAGGCAGTGAGTAGCAATTAAATCTTTGAGAATTATACAGTTCATATAGATGAATTTCTAACTTCTCTTTCCAAAACCAAGATTTAAATTCTTATATTCTTTTAGTAAAATATGTCTCTCTGTTTTCTCCTGCTATTTTCCATTGAGACATACGTCTGAGCTTTGTGTATTTGACTGTTTTTTCTATGCATATGCTCAAGCTTCAAAAGATCAGTCCCAGACCTAGCAACCGTTGCCCACAGATAGGAAAACTCCTCCTTATAAAGGCTTGCTTTGAAGAAATCTGCTTTCACTAATTGAAACAAATGTTCCCTTTTGTTCTCTCTTAGATGTATTGAGCAGCTATGGGGGTCAGTGGTGATCTGATAGGGAAACTTTGAAGACAATTCCTTTGTTCTCAGATGTTCTGTAATCAGGAAAAGGTATTTCATGGGTGACCTCAGATTTGCAATACACATAATGTATTCAGTGATAAAATGAGCATGCTCAAATTTAATTTGATAGATTGCATACTTATTTTATCTTATTATATATATAAATATATAGATGTATTGTCTACTAACATTCACAGATACCCTGACATAATGAATGATCAAAAACAAAGTACTTTTGGTTCAGTTTGGAGACCCAGTGCTAACTGGAATAAGTTTAAGCAGGCTAAGAAAACTTCTCCTGCTACTAGAAATGCATGAAAATGTGGCCCCTGATCCAGTGTTTCTGGTAGGGGGCAGGTTAAGTTTATTTTAAGAGGCTTAGTTTCAGTCTTGCCTAATTCTCTGGCTACTGCTCAAGTTTCTTTAGGAACATCAGATAGAATTCAGACTAGGGACTCCCTTACATAGTATTAGTAGTCCTTCTACTACTTCTATTTTTGTTTCAGCCTGTGTATCTGAGACTGGGAAGAAAGTTAGTGGTTTTGGTCATCATGCTGTGATTTTACACTATTTGGTATCCAAATCTAGTACAGATGTTTAGTTACCTTCTATATCCTCTGTCTCTGGGACTAAGCCTCCTATTCCTAAATTTGCTTTTCCATTTGGTTCTCATTTCTAGACAAGCATTACCAATTTGTTGCTCTTCCATTTGGCCTGGCGGCAGCTCCAAGAATTTATTTAAAGGTTATCGGTTCCCTACTCTCTGTAATCAGAGAACAGGGTATTGCAGTGTTTCCTTATTTGGACGATATCTTGGTACTAGCTCAGCCTTTACATTTTTCCCAATCTCGCACAAATCAAATAGTGTTGTTTCTTCAAAGACATGGTTGGAGGATCAATTTACCAAAAAGATCCTTGATTCCTCAGGCAAGGGTCACCTTTTTAGGTCTCCAGATAGATTCAGTGTCCATGACTCTGTCTCTAACAGACAAGAAACGAATAAAATTGGTTTATGCTTGTCGGAACTTTCAGTCTCAATCATAGTGGCTATGTGTATGGAAGTTTTAGGTCTCATGACTGCAGCATCGGACGCGATCCCCTTTGCTCATTTTCATATGAGACCTCTCCAGCTATGCATGCTGAATCAATGGTGCAGGGATTATACAAATATATCACAATTAATATCCTTAAATCCCAATGTTCACCTTTCTCTGACTTGGTGGTTAGATCACCATCATATAATTCAAGGGGTCTCTTTTGTTTGTCCAACCTGGACTGTAATCACAACAGATGCAAGTCTTTCAGGTTGGGGAGCTGTCTGGGAATCTCTGACAGCACAAGGGGTTTGGAAATCTCAAGAGGCAAGGTTACCAATCAATATTTTAGAACTCCGTGCTATTTTCAAGACTCTTCAGGTTTGGCCTCTGTTGAAGAGAGAACCATTCATTTGTTTTCAGACTGACAATATCACAACTGTGGCATATGTCAATCATCAGGGTGGGACTCACAGTCTCCTAGCTATGAAAGAAGTAGCTCAGATACTTTCTTGGGCGGAATCCAGCTTTTGTCTAATTTCCGTGGTACATATCCCAGGTGTAGACAATTGGGAAGCGGATTATCTCAGCCGTCAGACTTTACATCCGGGGGAGTGGTCCCTCCATCCAGATGTTTTTTTCAGATTGTTCAGATGTGGGGTCTTCCAGAAATAGATCTGATGGCTTCACATCTAAACAAGAAACTTCCCAGGTACTTGTCCAGGTCCAGGGATCCTCAGACGGAGTTGGTAAATGCGTTAGCAGTTCCTTGGTTTTACCAACCTGCTTATATTTTCCCGGCCTCTAGTTCTTCTTCTAGTGATCTTCTTCATGGAACATTTGTTTGTGTTTCTAGTAGCACCAGCATGGCCTCGCAGGTTCTGGTTGTCAACCTTTGCCACTTCCTTTAAGACTAGACCTTCTGTCTCAAGGACCGTTTTTCCATCAGGATCTGAAATCATTAAATTTGAAGGTATAGAAATGGAACGCTTAGTGCTTAGTCATAGAGGTTTCTCTGACTCAGTGATTGATACTATGTTACAGGCTCGTCAGTCTGTTTCTAGGAAGATGTATTATTAAGTTTGGATGACTTATTTCATGGTGTTCTTCTCATAAATTCTCCTGGCATTCTTTTAGAATTCCTAGAATTTTACAGTTTCTTCAGGACGGTTTGGATAAAGGTTTGTCTGCAAGTACTTTGAAAGGACAAATCTCTGCTCATTCTGTTTTATTTCATAGAAAGATTGCTAAACTTCCTGATATTCACTATTTTGTACAGGCTTTGGTCCGTATCAAGCCTGTCATTAAATTAATCTCTCCTCTTTGGAGTCTTAATTTGGTTTTAAAGGCTTTACAGGCTCCTCCTTATGAGCCTATGCATTCTTTGGATATCAGGCTTATTTGGAGTCGGGTCAGGGCCCGCCTCAGAGATGTTCAGCTCATTCTACTAGATCAGTCTCCACTTCATGGGCTTTTAAGAATGAAGCTTCAGTTGATCAGATTTGCAAAGCAGCAACTTGGTCTTTGCATACATTTACTAAATTCTACCGTTTTGATGTATTTTCCTCTTTGGAAGTAGTTTTTGGTAGAAAAGTTCTTCAGGCAGCTGTTTCAGTTTTGCAAAAAAATACACACAAGTATCTTAGATCTAAACTAGATCAGGTGAAATTGTACTCAGTACTTGAGAATAATATAATATACACAGAACAGTAATAACCCTAGTTCTCTATATTTTATAAACAGGTGTCAGATAAAAGAGCTGTTTACATATTACAGCTTTTATTAATAATTTCTATTTTGTTAGTAATCTGTGGTACATCCTATTTCCTAACAGGATCCCTGAAGAGATTCTAGTTGTTCTGGACTCTGAGAGTACTTATTAGTGGCTTTGTGCATAAATGCCTGTTTTTTGAAAGTATATTATGCAGTATATGAATCTTATACATATAATGGTTCTATTTGTATGTATGAGTATTCATCGCTTCTAGGTAAATATCCTTTAATCCTGGAATCATTGATTATACAATGTGGCGGTTATGGAAACATTAGTTGTTACCGTAACCGCCATAGCGTAGTTTCATCTAGTACAGTATAATATCCAAAATAATATAGTTAATTCTTTAGATGTCGCCTTTATTATGATAGATATATATTATGTTCTTTGTTAAACAAATCTATAGTACAGGGATACAGAAATTGTCAATACTCGATATATAGAAATATAGGGTATTGACAAAATTCAGTTAATGCAAATTAGCAAGCCTAACTCACGTTTCATCCTATGATTAAGTGCTGCATAGCACGAAACATGTCAGGACTCCACTCTCCCCTCCATTGATGTTTTTTGCATTGTGCTGTGCTGTTTGTCTACTTTTTTAAACTTTGGAAATAAATTCTGTTTTTACACTTCTGATTTGGGAGTGCTGCTGCCTCATTTTCACTTCTGACTCTTAAGATCTGGCTCTATCCTCAAATTGCTGGCACCCGCCACTAGTGCACTTTCAGTATTGAAATACACATTCTCTTGGATTGGGCTACAGTAACACACCTCCTGGGCTGTAGCGACGCCACCCTCCCCTACATATCATGATTGGTAATTAACATCATTTGATGCAGTTTTTGAAATAGTCACAATAGTTTTATAAAAGTTTAGATTTTCCATGCTAAATTAAAATTACAGACAGTTGGACATGTTAACTCCCTCCGTGGCAGTTTTTAATGTGTTTGTGTGTTTTTTTAACATATACTGTTAATAAAAGTTATATTATAATTCTGCACTAGCACTCACCTTCTGGAATAGTAGAATTTATATCCAGGGAGACAGAAGTGCTACTAAGTACAAACCTTTTTGTGTTCAGGAGAATTTCTCCTTTTTCTCCTCAACATTTTTTTGCAATTCTAGCTCTTTTGTACAAGCACTCTAGCTCTAATTCACTTTTACAATAGGGCATCCCTTATATTTTTTGTGGTGCTAAAGCAATTTTTCTCTTTGTGTAAAGCTGTTTCAGTTTGATTCTTCTGCTTATGTTTTAAGTTTTTTCTATTCAATTATGAGAAAAACATATTTTTTTGGATGTGGATTTAATTTTTTCAGAGGCAAGTGGCTGTCTTTATTTTTATCCCTCCCTCTCTAGTGATTCTTCTGTGGAGTTCCACATCTTGGGTATTACTATCCCATACACCACTAGCTCATGGACGCTTGGCAATTACATGACAGAAAACATTATTTATGTAAGAACTTCATAAATTAATTTCTTTCATTTTGGCAAGAGTCCATGAGACCCACCCTTTTTATGGTGGTTATGTTTTTTTTGTATAAAGCACAATTATATTTCCAGTTCCTTTTTTGATGCTTTTTACTCCTTTTTCTATCACCCCACTACTTGGCTATTCGTTAAACTGAATTGTGGGTGTGGTGGGGGTGTATTTATAGGCATTTTAAAGTTTTGGGAAACTTTGCTCCTCCTGGTAGGATTGTATATCCCATACGTCACTAGCTCATGGACTCTTGCCAATATGAAAGAAATGAATTTATCAGGTAAGTTCTTACATCAATTATGTTTTCACTGATTTTGTAATTGAAACCTTAAAGGGATACTAAACCCAAAACTGAAATAGCAGAAATCTGACCTCCAAGCCCTCCTGTAAAAACTATAGAATCCTAGGAATTCTAAAAGAATGCCAAGAAAAACCACAGGTAATACACCAAGAAATAAAGGCCTTTCCTAGTCACAGGCTCCCAAACCTGAATTATACGGATACTAAAGCCAAATTTTGTTCTTTCATGATTCTGATGAAGCATGTAATTTTAAGCAACTTTCTAATTTACTCCAATTAACAATTTTTCTTTGTTCTCATGGTATCTTTATTTGAAAAAAGATGAATGTAAGCTTAGGACCGGCCCCATTAGAAAGTTGCTTAAAATTGCAGGCTCTAGCTATCTGAATCATGAAAGAAAAAGTTTGGGTTTAGTATCCCTTTAATTCAGGCTCAGAAGCCTGTGACTATGAAAAGCCTTTATTTCTTGGGTTTTTTGACTATGCTTTTCCTTGGCATTCTTTTAGAATTCCTAGGATTCTATACTTTTTAAATGATGGCTTGGAGTTCAAATTTCTGCTCTTTCAGATTTGTTTCATAGGAAAATCTCCCTGATAATTCATGGTTTTGTCCAGGTTTTGGTTCGTATCAAACCTGTATTTAAAGGGACAGTCTACACCAGAATTGTTATTGTTTTAAAAGATACATAATCCCTTGTTTACCCATTCCCTAGTTTTGCATAACCAACACAGTTATATTTATATATGTTTTACCTCTGTGATTATCTTGTATCTAAGATACAGACTACCCCTTTATTTGTTCTTTTGACAGACTTGCAGTTTAGCCAATCAGTGATGGCTCACAGGTAACTTCACGTGCACGAGCACAGTGTTATCTATATGAAAAACATGAACTAACACCCTCCAGTGGTGAAAAACCTGTTAAAATGCATTCTTAAGAGGCGGCCTTCAAGGACTAAGAAATTAGCATATGAACCTCCTAAATTAAGCTTTCAACTAAGAATACCAAGAGAACAAAGACAAATTGGTGATAAAAATAAATTGGAAAATTGTTTAAAATTACATGCCCTATCTGAATCACGAAAGTTTTTTTTTTTTGGACTAGACTGTCCCTTTAAGCCAATTTCTCCTCTTTGGAATCTTAACTTGTATTAAGAGTTTTGCAAGCTCCTCCTTTTGAACCTATGCATAAGATTGGCATTAAGCTACTTTCTTGGAAAGTGTTGTTTCTTTTAGCTATTTCATCCGATAAAAGTGTTTCTGAATTTTTTTTGGACTAGACTGTCCCTTTAAGCCAATTTCTCCTCTTTGGAATCTTAACTTGTATTAAGAGTTTTGCAAGCTCCTCCTTTTGAACCTATGCATAAGATTGACATTAAGCTACTTTCTTGGAAAGTGTTGTTTCTTTTAGCTATTTCATCCGATAAAAGTGTTTCTGAATTTTCTTGTTAACCTCCCTTTTACCAGGATAAGAAAGTCTTAATAACTACTTTTGATTTCTTGCCAAAGGTAACATTGTTTTTTTCTGAGAAATTGTTGTTCCTTCTTTGTGTCCTAATCCCAAGTCTGCTTCTGAAAGATTGTTGCATATTTAGTTTTTTAGTGCATTAAAGTATTACATTGATGCTACTAAGGCCTTTAGACACACTTCTAGTTTGTTCATTTAATTTTCTTGCTCTAGGAAAGGACAGAAGGCCCCTGCCCTTTCTTTGTCTTCTTGGTTGAAAGTTTTGATTTAAAAGACTTGTTTGGAGGCAGGTCAGCCTCTACCACAACAAATTACTGTTCATTCTACCAGATCAGTTGCTACTTCATGGGCTTTTAAGAATGAGGCCTCAGTTGGTCAAATTTGTAAAGCAGCTACTTGGTGGTCTTTGCATAATTTTACTAAATTCTACTGTTTTTGCTTCCTCTGAGGCCGCTTATGGTAGAAAAGTGCTTCAGGCAGTTGTTTCAGTTTCATTCTTGTCTGTTTCATGTTTTTAAGTGCATTAAAAAAAATAATACATTTTATTGGGGTTGTGGATTTAATTTCTCAGTGATAAAGATGTTTTTAATACCCTCCCTTTATGTTATTACTTTTGGACTCCACAGCTTAGGTATTAGTTCTCATGAGTAATGGATCATGGACTCTCACCACCTGTATGAAAGAAAACATAATTTATGCTTACCTGATAAATTCATTTCTTTCATGGTGGTAAGAGACCTCAGGTCACCATCCTTTGTTTTTTAAGAATTTTGTTTTCTTTTTTTAAGCATATCTTTTTCCCTGCCCCATTGTTTTGGCTCTTGCTCTTTTTCTTACCTCACTTCTGCTTAGCTATGCGTTAGACTGAGGTTGTGTTAGGTGGGAGGGGTTATATAGAGCTCTTGGGGTTTGGAAATCTTTGCCTCCTCCAAGTGGTAGGAAAGGTAATTCCAATGAGTACTGGATTGTGGACTCTCACAAGCATGAAAGAAATTAATTTATTATGTAAGCATAAATTATGTTTTTTGCAGTTTCTTGAGTGAGGAAGGGTCAAATTCTGGAAATGTTGCATAGGTGTGCACGGCAGGATTTGATAAGAACTTGTATTTGTTGGGTGAATGTGAGGTCAGAGTCAAGTGTGACCCCAAGACAGTGGACCTGCAGTGAGGTGTTGAGAATAGAGTCTCCAACTCTAAATGTCAGGTGTTGCTCAGAGACACTTGTAAGGAATTTATGGGAAATATCTTGTTCATAATCACTATGGAAATCCTTTTTAATATTTCCAAAGTATTCCACCCAGCTGGTGTGCAGTTGTCCTTAGGCTTAAAACTTCAGTTAAATAGATAACATAAATGGTGTTACAGGACATCTGTATTATAATCAATATTGTTTTCCCTATATTACACCCATTAAATAGCATTATTTTAAAATATGTGACTGTTTATCAAAATTCCTCAAAGTAGAACAGTTTCTTCTAATACTTTTTTCTTTGTTCACATGAATGTTCTCTCTTTTTACAATGATAACATCTTAAGATATGTTAAATAACAATCGCTTCCTACTTACACACAAAAAAGGCACAGCCATCTTCATTCCAGCATAAATTACTATGAATAAAATCAATATTATCTTTTAAACAAAAAGCAAAATATTTCTATAAAACTACTTCTACAACTACTACTAATAATTATTTTTCACATAATAAATGGCCTTACTTGCAGACTTCCCTGTGATCAACAATCCATCAATAAAACAGCTGTATAAATCCAGATTACTCAAAATTATGCTGTCATAAATATAATTAATCTCAAACCAACCCTAAGAGGGGAGAACCCTGAGTCAAATCTGTTCTCTATGTCAGTAACTCTAATTTGTAAGACAAAATGCCCTGATAGAATAAATACTTTCTAATGAGGTTAAATAATATGAATTGTAACAAAGTTCCTTTTTCAGGCTTGATGTGAAATATTAGTATAAAGTGCTGTAACATCACAGCTAAGCCATAATAAATTATTGAATTTCTCCCTTCTGCCCCCCCCCCCCCCATTTCTGTCTGTCTTTTTTTCCTTCATGTTTTCTGACTCTTACCATGATTTGTTTCCTGAATCAAAGATCCTAAGTAGACTTGATTCAGCTCATTCAAATATTTTTTAGTAATTTTGTTTTTAACCATGCTTCTCGTTTTAATCTATTCTTTCAGTATAGATTTGTCAAAAGACCAACTACAGATAAGCTTGGATGACTGTAACTAAACGTGGAATACGTTGGAATTTTTATTCACATTTTTACATTAATCAAACAATTTTCAATCAGCTTGGAGTGTTTTATTATCTTCCTTATTTCTTTATATACTGTATAAGGATATGTCTCAACATAGCCTATGAATAATACTTTTTATAAGTTTGAATTTTTATTGCAGTTTTCTACAGTTTAACTGTACTGTGAGCCAGCATCTGGAGCTAGATAGGTAATAGAATAGACTCATTATTGCGTGAGTTTTTCTCTGTTCCCTGCAATGATTCCAAAAGCTCTTGCACACTTCATCAGTATTATTGTAATTCTTTGGCTGCAGGATATTTGGCAGCTGTTGCACCCCACTGGCAAATCCTATTCATACATCTTTTCCATTCATGATTGCCATTGGAGAATTGATTTTTCTCTCCTTTACTCTAACCTTTCCTCATCCATTTTGGATTGTTCAACTTGAAACATTTTAATTTCATATCATGCATCTATTCAATTCACAATCCTTTTTTTCTCTTTAAACTTGTCACCAGGGTAACAACAGTGTGCTTTTTATCTGGCAATCAGTTATATTTCACAAGTTTATTATGGCATTGTGTATATGTATTTAGTCTGCACTGTACTATGTTTTTCAATGTAATAGTATAGATATCAGTATGTTTACTGTACTAGCATGAATGGAGTGACTGGACCAATATGGTGTCAAATTACAGCTAGAATATTGCATGTTCTTCATATTTTATTTTTGTGGTGTGAATAATTTCTACATTTTTGTTTTTTAAAGGGACATTAAAGGTAAATGTTTTTTTTTTAATTATTGGAAAGTTTACCGTTTATACAAACAATTAAGCAAATCACTTAATTTACCTATTAATTGCCATTTTCTTGTATTATTAATATAAATTGTCAATGATTTCCAAGCCCTCTTTTTTACTAATTATGCAATCCTATGACCTACATCTATCAGGATAGGCAATATCGGCTGCTCACATCCTACGCGCATGTGCAACACTTATTTTCAAACATCACTGTAAATACAGTTGCCAATGTCAGCATTACGCTTTCACTTTACTCGCCACTTGCGCAGCCTAGATTTTTGCTAATCAGCGCCTATTTACATAAAATGCGCATGCATATAACTGCTGGGTTGCATGTGCATGTATCAGTGATGTGCAGTCACTAGAGGCAGGTGAGGCAGTGCTTCACCTCTCATATGGGCAAAAATATATTTTTTTTTATTGGCTTTAGAAAAAAAAAAAAATTGTAATTTTTTCCCCCCAGCATTTATTTTTCTATATGTTGTGCAATGAAGAGGCACAAGCAGGTCTGCCCACCATTACACAACATGCTGCGCCATCTACTGGATGAAAGTGGTTAAGATCATTGCATGGCCCATAAGTGCTTTATTTGAGGCAGTCCTATTTGGGCTGAACCAATCCAGCGAGAGGCATTAGTAAGTGTAACATAGGGTTGGGGCTGGATGTTAAATCATATAAAACAAAACAAAAACGGAAAAAAAACAACTTTCATATATTTTGTTGCTGTCCTGTGAACCTGCTAGCTTTGCTAAAGTGAAAAAGAGAGTTCTGTTCTTCCCCTCTAAGTGCAGTGGAATGTGCCACTGTCACTTCCTGAATCCTTACAGAGCAGGAAAAGAGGCACAGAGAGCAGTGTTTCATCCACATCTTATTAAAGTAAGATTTTACTGAAAGGAATTCTGTTAGTGAAAATGATAATTTAATGAATGTGGTTTAGTGTTTGTTTACTCTTTTACAGCAGGGTCGTTTTTGTATTTTGTTTACTCAAACTTTACACCCACTAACTTAGCAGCTTGCCTCTGTACTTCACACTAAATTATAAACTAATTTTCTGAACTCTCTGTAGCTCTGCTGTTTTATTACTTTAAAATGCAGTGTTCCCCCCCCCTTGTGTGTGTGTGTGTCTCTCTCTCTATCTATCTATCTATCTATCTATCCATCTCTCTCCTTATGTGTTGTTCTCCCCCATGGTCTCTTTCTCTCTCTGTCTCTCTTCCTCCCCCATGGTCTCTTTCTCTCTCTGTCTCTCTTCCTCCCCCATGGTCTCTCTCTCTGTCTCTTCCTCCCCCTCTGACTCTCATCCCTTATGTAATGAAAGAATCTATAAGCATAATTTGCAGCATTAAAGTAAAAAGTATGTTTTAAACCTATTTTAATGGGCATGGATTTCTAGATCTCATAATCAGAGCAAGCATTGTATTATCTGGCACAAGTTTCTGTTACAATCCTTTTAGACTAAAATCAGATGTTTACTAAGTTGACCAGTTTTCCAAGACACTATTTAAAGGGACATAAAACCCATATGAAACCCATATGCAAATTTAAATAACTTTCCAATTTACATCTAATATCTAATTTTCTTCATTCTTTTGATGTCCTTTGTTGAAAATCATATCTAAATATGCTCAGTAGCTGCTGATTGGTGGCTGCACATAGATACCTCATGTGATTGGCTCACCCATGTGCATTGCTATTTCTTCAACAAAGGATATCTAAAGAATGAAGGCGTATCCTGCCACTGCCTCACCAGCCTCTGACGTCACTGCACGTCACTGGCATGCATACAGGAGTGTGCAATACTGATATTAATATTTAAATTGCTCATTAGTAATTGCTTCGTGATTGGATGCATTCGAAATAAGGAGGCATGCACAAAAAGGAGGGCTTTCCTTGAAAAACAAACAGACAACATAAACGGACTAAACATTTACTCAGCATGAAACTTTGTTTGGATAATAAGGTAGGTTATTTAAAATCCTTTACACACTAATTATATGGGATGAGCGTTGTTCTGTGGAGCTTTATACTGCTTTTAATGGTCCTTTAAATTGTAGTTTTGGTATGTACCTTTTATAGTTGGAAGTTACATAAAAAAATAGAATAGTGGTTGTAATTTTATGTATATTCTCATTTATGTATTAAAACCAAAACTGAAAATTTGGTGTAAAAAAAAATCAATGTAAACCTTTGTTGCTTTATGATCATTATAGTAATTGCTGAGAAATTTGAAAAATAGTTTAAAATTCTTCTGATTGTTGCGCTATAGTGTGTATCTTTTGTTTGTAATCCAACATATTTGGCAGCATTTTTCTTAATGTGCTGTTAATATATAATTGTAAAACACCTATGTGTAAAATTGTGCTTGTTTTGTGCTTCTTAGAGAGGTCAAAAAGCAAGATCTGTAACCTGCAAAGGCAGTAAATAGAACAGCAGGTTTAGCTAATTTGCAGCATTTTGAAAGCCTAGATTAATTTAGCTTTCTTTCCTAAAATATGGTGAGTCCACGGATTGAGTAATTACTGTTAGGAATATCACTCCTGACAAGTAGGAGGAGCAAAGAGCACCACAGTTATACTGTTAAGTATCACTCCCTTACCCACAACCCCCAGTCATTCTCTTTGCCTTCGGTGCATGGAGGAGGTGAAGTTTAGGTGTCTGAAGAAAAATTCTGACTTCATCTACAAGCAAGTTTTGGGGTATAGCCGTATTCCATGTCATTCCTTGCAGTCGGGTAGTGGTGGCTTTAAAGCAGTTAGTAACTTGTAAAGAGGTACTTACTGCGTTTTCCTAACAATTGCTGCCCTAGTTTAGAAAGCCAGAGTCGGCTACTCTGTTCTTTCTTTCTCTTGTTAAGTGTGTTCAGTCCACGGGTCATCCATTACTTATGGGATATGTTCTCCTTCCCAACAGGAAGTTGCAAGAGGATCACCCAAGCAGAGCTGCTATATAGCTCCTCCCCTCACATGTCATACCCAGTCATTCTCTTGCAACCCTCAACAAAGAAGGAGGTCGCGAGAGGAGTTGGAGTTTGTTATTTTAAAATGACACCGGAGTGTGCCGTTTTTTTTTATCTCAGGCAGTATTTGGAGAAGAATCTGCCTGCATTTTTCTATGATCTTAGCAGACGTAACTAAGATCCGCTGGCTGTTCTCGACATTCTGAGGAGTAGGGTAACTTCAGAAAGAGGGGAATAGCATGCGGGGTCTCCCGCAAATGAGGTATGTGCAGTACATTATTTTCTGGGAATGGAATTGACTAAGAAAATACTGCTGTTACCCATATGATGTAAGTACAGCCTTAAATGCAGTAGTAGCGACTGGTATCAGGCTGATAAATGTATGCGCAGTTGAGTTATTTTCTAGGGACTAGAATTTGACTGAGAAAATACTGTTAATACTGAAATAATGTTTAAGCCTTATCTGCAGTGGAAGCGACTGGTAGCAGGCTTAGTGATAACTTTACATGACATTGAAAATGTTGTTTTTAAAACGTTTACTGGCATGTTATTCGTTTTGTGAGGTACTTTGGTGATAAATCTTTTGGGCATGATTTTTTTCCACATGGCTAACGTATTTTTCTGCATAGAAACCATTATATCAGGTCTCCCACTGTTGTAATATGAGTGGGAGGGACCTTGTTTTAGCGCCTTGTTGCGCAGTTAAAAATCTAGCACAGTCTTTCTGTTTCTTCCTCCTTGATCCAGGACGTCTCTAGAGAGCTCAGGGGTCTGCAAAATTCGTTTTTGAGGGAGGTAATCAGTCACAGCAGATCTGTGACAGTGTGTTTGACTGTGATTAAAGCGTTAAATCTTAATTTGATATCCGTTTTTGGGTAATGAGGGGTTAATCATCCTTTTGCTAATGGGTGCAATCCTCTGCTAATTAATACACTTCTCGTTAAGAATTGTATATGTGTACCAATTGTATTGATATTACTTTGAATAAAAGTCAATCTGTACCGATAAAGAAATTATCACCAGACGACGAGGGGGAAGTTATGCCGTCTAACTCTCCTCACGTGTCAGTACCTTCGTCTCCCGCTCGGGAGATGCGTAAGATTGAGGCGCCAAGTACATCAAGGCCCTTACAAATCACTTTACATGATATGGCTAATGTTATGAAAGAAGTATTATACAATATGCCCGAATTAAGAGGCAAGCGCGATAGCTCTGGGTTAAGGACAGAGCGCGCTGATGACACGAGAGCCATGTCTGATACTGCGTCACAATTTGCAGAACATGAGGACGGTGAGCTTCATTCTGTCGGTGACGGTTCTGATCCGGGGAGACCGGATTCAGAAATTTCAAATTTTAAATTTAAGCTTGAGAACCTCCGCGTGTTACTAGGGGAGGTGTTAGCGGCTCTGAATGATTGCGACACGGTGGCAATCCCAGAGAAATTATGTAGGTTGGATAGATACTATGCGGTACCGGTGTGTACTGACGTTTTTCCTATACCAAAAAGGCTTACAGAAATTATTAGTAAGGAGTGGGATAGACCCGGTGTGCCTTTTTCCCCTCCTCCGATATTTAGAAAAATGTTCCCTATAGACGCCACCACACGAGACTTATGGCAGACGGTCCCTAAGGTGGAGGGAGCAGTTTCTACTTTAGCCAAGCCTACCACTATCCCGGTGGAGGATAGCTGTGCTTTCTCAGATCCAATGGATAAAAAATTAGAGGGTTACCTTAAGAAAATGTTTGTTCAACAAGGTTTTATATTGCAGCCTCTTGCATGCATTGCGCCTGTCACGGCTGCAGCGGCATTCTGGTTTGAGTCTCTGGAAGAGGCGATTCGCACAGCACCATTGGATGAGACTTTGAGCAAAGTTAGAACGCTGTCAGGCAAACAAAATTGTCTAAAGAACAAAGAGAGTACTATAGTTAAACCACAGCTGCTGAGATTAAAAAATGAGTTTTGTAGCTCAGGAGTAACTGGTAAACACAAGTGCTACTTTTAAGCGAAGTGTGTCCCACAATAACTACTAAGCAATTTGATATATGGTTCATTTAAGCTAATAAACCCTGATTCTGCCACATGTGAATTGTCACTGAAAATTGCAGCAAGGTCTTTAACTCAGAAACCAAAGTGCAGCAAAAAAAAGAAAGTGCAATATGTAAAACAGAACATAATCACAGAGTGCTAATGAGGAGGATGATGCCAGTAAGTGTACTGAAGTGACACATAAATAGTATGCATTAAAGTAACCCAATAAAGCAGACTGTGAAACAATATTCAGAACCAAGCAACCAGGTTGATATAAGAACAATGAGAGTATCCGGATTTAGAGTCACTTAGAACTGATCAGAATTATCACAGATAGTGGAGGTACCTGTAGAGAAGCCGGGTGGCTGAAAAATTAAGTTCAGAGGGTCTTAGGAGTCCGGTTTGCGGTGATCCGTGAGATAGACAGCTGATGTGAAGCCGGTCGGTCCGTTTGGTTGGCGTGTGACGTCACCGCGTAGGGATCCGATAGATCCGGCCGGAATGATAGTAACTGGAGCGGCTCCTAGCAGCTTAGCGTAACAGGCACACAGGCTGAACAGGATTGCAGAGTAAGCTTAGGAATGAGTAACAGTTTCAATACCAAGCAAAGATCTAAAGGGCTGATGGTCTTTTATAGGGAACTGGAAGTGAATGGAAAGGTGGTTTAAAGGTACAGTGGTTAGATAGCACTAAGGAAAAGAGAGTCCTAAGCACAATCCTGACAAACGCTTAAACTAACTAATGCGTTTGTTTCAGATGCCGTAGTGCATTTAACCAAACTTACGGCTAAAAATTCCGGATTCGCCATACAGGCGCGTAGGGCGCTATGGCTTAAATCCTGGTCAGCAGATGTAACTTCTAAGTCTAAACTACTTAACATTCCCTTCAAAGGGCAGACCTTATTCGGGCCCGGCTTGAAGGAAATTATTGCTGACATTACGGGAGGTAAGGGCCACACCCTTCCTCAGTAAAGGGCCAAATCAAAGGCCAAACAGTCTAATTTTCGTGCCTTTCGTAACTTCAAGGCAGGAGCAGCATCAACTTCCTCCGCTCCAAAACAGGAAGGAACTACTGCTCGTTACAGACAGGGTTGGAAAGGCAACCAGTCATGGAACAAGGGCAAGCAGGCCAGAAAGCCTACTTCCGCCCCTAAGACAGCATGAAGACAGGGCCCCCTCTCCGGAGACGGATCTAGTGGGGGGCAGACTTTCTCTCTTCGCCCAGGCTTGGGCAAGAGATGTACAGGATCCCTGGACGTTGGAGATTGTATCTCAGGGATACCTTCTGGATTTCAAAACTTCTCCTCCACAAGGGAGGTTTCATCTGTCAAGGTTATCAACAAACCTAGTAAAGAAAGAGGCATTTCTACAATGTGTACAAGACCTCTTAGTGATGGGAGTGATCCACCCAGTTCCGCGAACGGAACAAGGGCAATGGTTTTACTCAAATCTGTTTGTGGTTCCCAAAAAAGAGGGAACATTCAGACCAATCTTAGACTTAAAAATCTTAAACAAATTCCTAAGGGTTCCATCGTTCAAGATGGAAACCATTCGGACCATCCTACCCATGATCCAAGAGGGTCAATATATGACCACAGTGGACTTAAAGGATGCCTACCTTCACATACCGATTCACAAAGATCATTATCGGTACCTAAGGTTTGCCTTTCTAGACAGGCATTACCAGTTTGTAGCTCTTCCCTTCGGGTTAGTTACGGCCCCGAGAATTTTTACGAAGGTTCTGGGCTCACTTCTGGCGGTACTAAGACCACGAGGCATAGCGGTGGCTCCGTACCTAGACGACATTCTGATACAAGCGTCAAGTTTTCAAAATGCAAAGTCTCATACAGAGATAGTTCTAGCATTTCTGAGGTCGCATGGGTGGAAAGTGAACGTGGAAAAGAGTTCTCTGTTACCACTCACAAGGGTTCCTTTTCTAGGGACTCTTATAGATTCTGTAGAGATGAAGATTTACCTGACGGAGTCCAGGTTATCAAAGATTCTCAATGCTTGCCGTGTCCTTCACTCCATTCCAAGCCCATCAGTAGCTCAGTGCATGGAAGTAATCGGCTTAATGGTCGCGGCAATGGACATAGTGCCATTTGCGCGCCTGCATCTCAGACCGCTGCAACTATGCATGCTAAGTCAATGGAACGGGGATTACTCAGATCTGTCCCCTTTGCTAAATCTGCACCAGGAGACCAGAGATTCTCTTCTCTGGTGGTTGTCTCGGGTTCATCTGTCCAAAGGAATGACCTTTCGCAGACCAGATTGGACGATTGTAACAACAGATGCCAGCCTACTAGGCTGGGGAGCAGTCTGGAATTCCCTGAAGGCTCAGGGATCGTGGACTCAGGAGGAGAAACTCCTCCCAATAAACATTCTAGAATTAAGAGCAATATTCAATGCTCTTCTAGCTTGGCCTCAGTTAGCAACACTGAGGTTCATCAGATTTCAGTCGGACAACATCACGACTGTGGCTTACATCAATCATCAAGGGGGAACCAGGAGTTCCCTAGCGATGTTGGAAGTCTCGAAGATAATTCGCTGGGCAGAGTCTCACTCTTGCCACCAGTCAGCGATCTACATCCCAGGCGTGGAGAACTGGGAGGCGGATTTTCTAAGTCGCCAGACTTTTCATCCGGGGGAGTGGGAACTTCACCCGGAGGTATTTGCTCAACTGATTCATCGTTGGGGCAAACCGGATCTGGATCTCATGGCATCTCGCCAGAACGCCAAGCTTCCTTGTTACGGATCCAGGTCCAGGGACCTGGGAGCGGTGCTGGTAGATGCACTAGCAGCCCCTTGGGTTTTCAACATAGCTTATGTGTTTCCACCTTTTCCGTTGCTACCTCGACTGATTGCCAGGATCAAACAGGAGAGAGCATCGGTGATTCTGATAGCGCCTGCATGGCCACGCAGGACCTGGTATGCAGACCTAGTGGACATGTCGTCCTGTCCACCATGGTCTCTACCCCTGAGGCAGGACCTTCTAATTCAGGGTCCTTTCAACCATCCAAACCTAATTTCTCTGAGGCTGACTGCTTGGAAATTGAACGCTTGATTCTATCAAAGCGTGGGTTTTCGGATTCGGTTATTGATACATTAATACAGGCTCGGAAACTTGTTACCAGAAAAATTTACCATAAGATATGGCGTAAATATTTATATTGGTGTGAATCCAAGAGTTACTCATGGAGTAAGGTTAGGATTCCTAGGATATTGTCCTTTCTACAAGAGGGTTTAGAAAAGGGCTTATCCTCTCTCTCTTTTTGGCTTCGTAGCATAATACGTTTAGCCTATGAGACTGCTGGTCAGCAGCCTCCTGAACGAATTACAGCTCATTCCACTAGAGCTGTGGCTTCCACTTGGGCCTTTAAGAATGAGGCCTCTGTTGAACAGATTTGCAAGGCTGCAACTTGGTCTTCACTTCATACTTTTTCCAAATTTTACAAATTTGATACTTTTGCTTCTTCGGAGGCTGTTTTTGGGAGAAAGGTTCTACAGGCAGTGGTTCATTCTGTTTAAAGTTCCTGCCTTGTCCCTCCCATCATCCGTGTACTTTAGCTTTGGTATTGGTATCCCATAAGTAATGGATGACCCGTGGACTGAACACACTTAACAAGAGAAAACATAATTTATGCTTACCTGATAAATTTATTTCTCTTGTAGTGTGTTCAGTCCACGGCCCGCCCTGTCTTTTTTGAGGCAGGTTCTAAATTTTAAATTATAACTCCAGTCACCACTGCACCCTATAGTTTCTCCTTTCTCGTCTTGTTTCGGTCGAATGACTGGATATGACATGTGAGGGGAGGAGCTATATAGCAGCTCTGCTTGGGTGATCCTCTTGCAACTTCCTGTTGGGAAGGAGAACATATCCCATAAGTAATGGATGACCCGTGGACTGAACACACTACAAGAGAAATAAATTTATCAGGTAAGCATAAATTATGTTTTTTCAAAGGTCTCTGTGAAGAACTATGTCCTCTCATACCTTGTAACTGTCTAAATGCTGGACAGCGGAGCAGGTAAGTGCTTTTTCTTCCAGTTGTGGAGACCATGCACTTAACAAATTAAAAGACACTGCATTTTTATTTGGACATAGATAATCCTGTTGTATGGGTTACACTGGGACATGAGACAGGCTCTGTAGCATGTGTGAGACTAACATTTAAACTCTTTTAAAAAGAGTAAAATGTTTTTATTAGGCTTTATTTTCTGACACATATTTACTTGATAAAACAATACAAGTTTAAACTGAAAGTAAGGCTGAATTTTCTATTTCAGCAGCTTATTCATTTCCCCTTTGCTTTAAAATAAAACAATGCAACATTTTAAACTGTCAGGTTTGAAAAACCGGATATTTCTGTTTACTCAGTGTACCAGGAAGTGGTGCCTCTCTGTGTTGCAGCAGTAATTTGAGCTTGGCAGTTGCAGACACATGACTGGCTTTACTTCATAATGTTTCTGAGGAAAAAGTTGTTTTTCTCCATTTCTGGGTGATCCGGTCTTAGTTGATAGTGGTAAGGCACCTCAGTTTTTAAGGTGTTGGGTTGCCTGAGGGGTATTTTAGAAGTTTATTTGATGTTTATTAAATGTTTTTTCTTACATAATTTTAGCTGGGGATCGATCCTAATTTGGGATAAAATTTAAAGTGTATTTTTTTCTTGGCTTATTTTAATTGAATATTAAAATATTTGAAACTTATCTGTACAAGTTTATTTACTGTTTCACAACATGTCTGATATGGAGCAAGAACCTGCTCTCATGAATTCATGCTTATTATGTTTAGATGCACAAATTGCAGCTCCTATGCAATTTTGTTTTTCATGTGTCAAGAAAACCTTGCAAAATAAAGGTAAATTTTTTTAACCGAATGTCTCTCAGGATGATGTTTTTTAAATAAATCCTCAGCTTTCTCCTGCTACGTCCCAAGCCTCAATGGCGTCACATGCAATGCCCTGCGGTTCCTCTATAACTCCTAGTGGAGTTTATTTAAAAGCAGAAATTGCTGCCCAGGTATCTTTAGCGGTATCTGCAGCATTAGCTGCCATTCCCAGATTACAGGGAAAATGCAAGAGGAAATCTAGAAATTCAGAAAGTAAGGTGCCTGTCCTCAGTTCTGCTTCCTAAGTTGCCCTTTCTACTAAGTCTGATGAGAAAGATACTTCGGGACTTTCTCAGGGTGAAATGTCAGATTCAGACAGTATCATTCCTTCTTCTGAGACTGAGGTGGTATCTCAGATTTAAGCTTGAACACCATTGTGTATTGTTAAAGGAGGTTTTAGCTACTTTAGATGACTCAGATACCCCTGTCGTTGTCACTCCTAAGAAATCTAGTAAACTTAATAGTTTCTTTGATGAACTTTCCATTACGGACGTTTTTCCTGTGCCGGAACGTGCTAGGGAGATTATCTCACAGGAATGGGAGAAACCAGGGGTGTCTTTTTCCCCGTCTCCCATTTTTAAGAAAATGTTTCCTGTTGAGAACTCCATTAAAGACCGTTGGTATACTGTACCCAAAGTTGGAGGGGCCAATTCCACTCTGACTAAGAGAACCACTCTTCCTATTGAGGATAGCTGTTCTTTTAAGGATCCGATGGATTTCTTAGAGACACTAAACATCTTTTAAGGTCAATTAAAGATTTTGAATGGATTACTAATTAATGGTTTGTTACCATTGATGTGGTCTCATTATATTCATGCATACCACATGAATTAGGTTTGGAGGCCCTGAGGAGAATGTTAGAGAAGGATTCTAATTATGACTCAGAGTTAACAAATTTTATTTCAGAGGCTACCAGCTTCCTTTTGAGTCATAATTATTTCATCTTCAACGGAGAGTTTTACATCCAATTAAGAGGTACTGCGATGGGGGCATAATATGCCCCATCGTATGCGAACCTCTATTTGGCCGACTTTGAAAATTTGGTTCTGTTTGGAGCCCAGAATAGATTTAAGAGCAATGTTGTTTTTTACACTCATTACATTGACGACATGCTCCTGTTCTGGGATGGCTCAGTACAGGATTTAGATGTGTTTGTAGGATATTTAAATAACAACAATGAGAACCTAAGATTCACTTATCATTCATCTAGTATTGATATACCTTATCTAGATGTCAAATTGAGCCATGTTAACAGCAGAGTCACTACAGAGGTCTATATAAAAGAGGTCTCTGGGAACACCATTCTTAGAGCAGATTCCTCACATCCATATCATCTAAAAAGGGGGATCCCCAAGGGACAGTTTATTTGGTTGCGGAGGAACTGTAGTGATATAGAAAGCTATTGGGGGCATGCAAGAGATCTGACTAACCATCTCAGTGAGAGAGGTTATAAAAAGGAGATTTTGGAATCTTTGGCGATACAGGTAGCAGGTCTTAATAGGGAGATACTCTTAACCCTTTGAGTGCTAATGACGGCTCTGAGCCGTCATAGAGTTTCTCTCTTTGGTGCTAATGACGTCTCAGAGCCGTCATGAGCACTCTCCCACCTTGAGGGAGATCTGGGGGCTCCTTACTGCTCCTACCCCGGCGGTCGTGCCTGTAGAGTGACAGGCATCGCCGGGGCTTCACGTGATTCACTTATCATTCATCTAGTATTGATATACCTTATCTAGATGTCAAATTGAGCCATGTTAACAGCAGAGTCACTACAGAGGTCTATATAAAAGAGGTCTCTGGGAACACCATTCTTAGAGCAGATTCCTCACATCCATATCATCTAAAAAGGGGGATCCCCAAGGGACAGTTTATTTGGTTGCGGAGGAACTGTAGTGATATAGAAAGCTATTGGGGGCATGCCAGAGATCTGACTAACCATCTCAGTGAGAGAGGTTATAAAAAGGAGATTTTGGAATCTTTGGCGATACAGGTGGCAGGTCTTAATAGGGAGATACTCTTAACCCTTTGAGTGCTAATGACGGCTCTGAGCCGTCACAGAGTTTCTCTCTTTGGTGCTAATGACGGCTCAGAGCTGTCATGAGCACTCTCCCACCTTGAGGGAGATCTGGGGGCTCCTTACTGCTCCTACCCCGGCAATCGTGCCTGTAGAGTGACAGGCATCGCCGGGGCTTCACGTGATGTGCGGTGACGTCACGCGCAATTACGTGATGACGTCACCGCGCAACTTTATTTATACTTAACAATGCTAAGTATAGGAGGAGGGGGCATGCTGCTTAGAAGCCTGTATCTCAGGCATCTAAGCAGCTACAGACCCCCAAGACCCATTGTTTGAAAGGTAATCGCTTAACCTTTCCAACAGTATAAGTCTTGTAAAAAAACTTTATTCCATTTTCAATACCTAACTCAGTTCTCGATGTTAGAATTTTATCATTGCGCTTATTACATTTGTGAATTTTTGTGCAATCAGTTTGTATTTCTTCCCTAGTTTTTAACTTTAACTATAAGTAATTCCCTTGTTGTTTACCTGTTTTTGTTAACCTAAATTGTAACCCTGATTGGGTAATGAGAACATCTCCTACAGGTGAAAAAGGGTTCTTTACACACCTGCTAGTCAGCTCTGATGAAGTGCCGAGTGTGGCAGGAAACACATAAGCTGTAGTAGAGTCTGTGTTGCTGTGCCCTTGCAATCTTTTAACTGTATATCCAAGAAATGGAGGTTTTAACTACATTTTCCCTTTTTTTCCTGTTTTTTCAAACATTTTTTTCAATTTTCTATGCTGTACCTTTTGTGAATTTTTTAAAGGAGGTTTTAGCTACTTTAGATGACTCGGATACCCCTTTTGTTGTCACTCCTAAGAAATCTAGTAAACTTAATAGTTTCTTTGATGAACCTTCCACTTCGGACGCTTTTCCTGTGCCGGACCGTGCTAGGGAGATTATCTCACAGGAATGGGAGAAACCAGGGGTGTCTTTTTCCCCATCTCCCATTTTTAAGAAAATGTTTCCTGTTGAGGACTCCATTAAAGACCCTTGGTATACTTTACCCAAAGTTGGAGGGGCCATTTCCACTCTGGCTAAAAGAACCACTATTCCTATTGAGGATAGCTGTTTTTTTAAGGATCCGATGGACAAGAAGCTGGAGGCTTATTTGAAAAACATTTATGTTCATCAAGGTCTCCAATGGCAACCTGCGGTGTGTATTGCCACCGTGACTAGAGCGGCATCTTATTGGTTCGACGCCTTGTCTAATTCTCTTCAAGTAGAGACTTCCTTGGATGAAATTCAAGATAGGATTAAAGCTCTTTAGTTGTCCAATTCCTTTATTGCAGATGCTATTTTACAGGTTGTTAGACTAGGAGCTAAAACTTCTAGTTTCCCTGTCCTAGCCCGTAGGGCATTATGGTTGAAATATTGGTCTGCAAACGTTTCCTCTAAAGTCAAGCTTCTGGAGATTCCTTACAAGGGCAAAACCTTTTTTGGACCGGTTTGGAAGAAATGATCTCTGATATTACGGGTGGAAAAGGGTCTTTTCTACTTCAAGATATGAAGAATAGGCCCAAAGGATGTCAGAGTAATTTTTGTTCCTTTCGTAACTTCAGAGCAAAGCCTTCCCCTTCTTCTTTCAAGCAGGAACAGTCCAAGTCTTCTTGGAAACCCAATCAGCCTTGAAACAAGGGGAAACAATCAAAGAAACCTGCAGCTGATTCCAAATCAGCATGAAGTGTTTGCCCCCGATCCGGGATCGGATCAGGTTGGGGACAGACTTTCTCAGTTCTCTCAAGCCTGGATACGAGATGTCCCATATCCCTGGACTGTGAACATAGTATCCCAGGGTAACAAATTGGAATTCAAGACTTTTCCTCCCAGAGGCAGATTCCATCTCTCAAGATTATCTGCAGACCAGATAAAGAGAGAGGCATTCTTGAAATGTATACAACATCTTTCCTTCCTGAGAGTGATAGTTCCAGTGCAGTAACAGGATCTCGGGTTCTACTCCAACCTATTTGTGGTTCCCAAAAAAGAGGGAATTTTCTGTCCTATTCTAGACTTGAAGTGTCTAAACAAGTTTCTTAAAGTTCCATCCTTCAAGATGAAGACTATACGCTCCATTCTTCCCTTGGTATAAGAGGGTCAGTTCATGACAACCATAGACCTATCTTCATGTTACTATTCACAGGGACCATCACAGATTCCTGAGATTTGCCTTTCTGGACAAACATTTCCAGTTTGTGGCTTTTCCATTTGGTCTAGCCACGGCTCCCAGAATTTTTTTAAAGCTTCTGGGGGCTCTTTTGGCAGTGATCCATTCTTGTGGAATTGCTGTGGCACCCTACCTGGACGACATATTGGTTCAGGTGCCATCTTTTCAACCAGCAAAATCTCACACAGAGATATTGTTGTGTTTTCTTCATTCCCACGGTTGGAATATGAATCTGGAAAAAAGCTCACTTTCCCCTGCTACAAGAGTAGTGTTCTTAGCGACCATAATAGATTCTCTATTGATGAAGATTTTTCTGACAGAGGTCAGAAAAAACTAAATCATTTCCTCTTGCCTTTCTCTTCAGGCTACTGCTCATCCTTCAGTGGCTCAATGTTTGGAGGTAATCGGTCTGATGGTGGCTTCCATGGACATCATTCCTTTTTCTCGATTCCATTTGAGAGCTCTCCAGTTGTGCTTGCTCAGACAATAGAATGGCGACCATGCGGATCTCTCTCAGTGAATAGAGTTAGATCAGTCGTCAAGGAACTCTCTCCCGTGGTGGATTTCTCAGTAACATCTGTCTCAAAGCACATACTTTCGGAGACCTTTCTGGGTGATCGTGACTACGGATGCCAGCCTGCTGGGCTGGGGAGCAGTCTTGAACTCGTTAAAAGTTCAGGGCCTTTGGACTCGGGAGGAGTCTGCTTGTACCAAACATTAGAGGGCGTAAGTGATTCTAATAGCCCCTGCGTGGCCTTGCAGGTTCTGGTTTGCAGACCTAGTGGAGATGTCATCTCTCCCACCTTGGAGACTACCTCTGAGGAAGGACCTCCTAACTATTACAATCTCCGCTACCTTAACATTGATCATTCTGATCACTACCCTCATTCTGACCTAAACGGTTACGTCACTGAATCAACTCCAAGCGCTCTTTAGTGTTTGCACACTATGTCACATCGGAACTTCTCCCAGCTGTCCAGCTGCATCCGCATTCACTGTTTCAGTTTTCATTTAGGCCGAAACTAAACTAAACTATTCGTTTGGTGACCTCTAATCTAGAACCTGAATCTGCAGTCAAACGTCAAAAAGCTTACATCGATCGAACCGCAAGTATTCTGCTTAACTGCAGTATAAAATCTGTTTTCTGTTTGCTTGCTTACGTTAATGAGTTACCTATGTCTGCTTATATGACTCATACTAATTTCTATCAGGATTCATTCACGTATTCTATGAAATGCCTATTTCCTTGTCTATTTTGTTCATAAACTTATCATACATTATTTCAAGGGTATTTCATTTAAATAGATATTCACACTTAACTTTTATTAAGTCGTAGTTAAGTTTAACAGCTTATCATCTTCAGGTATTCTGAATAGTGAGAAATATACTTTGTATTAACTGCATAATTTCCTTTTAACCCCTTTACTCATTCATATTCTCTGGGTATCAAAATTTTGCTACAAAATAAATATTTAGTAGCAACATTCGTAAATGTAATCAAACTCTTGCATAACCCCACCCTTTATTTTAAGACAGTTGTTCTTTTGACTATAACCTCAGACACCTCTACACCTTGTGTTACTCCTTTTTCTCCAATTCCCTTTGGTCGAATGACTGGGGGTTGTGGGTAAAGGAGTGATACTTGGAAGTTTAACTGTGGTGCTCTTTGCCTCCTCCGGCTGGCCAGGAGTGATATTCCCAACAGTAATTACTCAAGCCATGGACTCACCATATCCGGAAAGAAATACATTTATCAGGTAAGCATAAATTAATATTTTTTTGTCCTCTAGGCACTGTTTGACAAAAAAAACATTTTTAAACAAAAACAAGACATGTTTATGCAAGAGGAAGCATGAGTTATTTTGCTCCAGCTTGAGATGTCCAGTTTCCCACCTTGGCCTCTTCCACTTCTGCCAGACCTCTTGTCTCAAGGTTCGGTTTTTCAATTCGGATCTCAAATCTGTAAGCTTGATGGCTTGGAGATTGAACAGTTCCTAGACATAGAGATTTTTCTGTTTCTGTGATTGAGACTCTGATTCAGGCCCGTAAGCCTGTGACAAAGTTTTTTCATAAAGTTTGGAAAACAATTATTTCTTGATGTATGGTTTATTGTTTTTCTTGGCATTCTTTTAGAATTCCTAGAATTTTGCCATTTCTACAGCATGGTCTGTATAAGGGCCTATCTGCCAGATCTTTGAAGAGGAAGATTTCTGATCTTTCAGTTTTGTTTCATAGGAAGATTTCTATTTTTCCTGACATTCATGGATTTGTTCAGGCTTTGGTTCATATTAAGCCTGTTATTATGCCAATTTCTCCACCTTTGAATCTTTATATGGTGTGTAAGGTTTTTATACCTTTTGGCTATCTCTTCTGTTAGAAGACTTTCTGAATTATCTTCTCTTTCTTGTGGTTCTCCTTATCTTAGTTTTTAGTTTTCATCAGGATAAGGTGGTTTTTAAGAACCAAATTTTTTTTTTGCCAAATGTTTTGTCACCAGACGATATTAATTGAGAAATTACTGATCCTTCTTAGTGTCTTAATCCTAAGAATTCTTCAGAAAGGCTTCTTCACAATTTGGAATTTTGTTAGGGCCTTGAAGTGCTATTTGATGCTACTAAGGATTTCTAGTTTGTTTTTAAGGTTCTAAGAGAGGGCAGAAAGCTACTGCTACTTCTTTGTCTTCTTGGTTGAAACTCTTGATTCACTAAGATTACTTTGAGTAGGGTTAACCTCCACCTATACTGATTACTGTTCATTCTACCAGGTCAGTTGCTACTCCTTGAATTTTTTAGAATGATGCTTAAGCTGACCAAATTTACAAGGCAGCTACTTGCTCTAATTTTACTAAAATTCTAGCATTTTGTGTTATGAGCTTCTAATTTTTGAGTTAAGTTTGGATTGGGTTTTCTTTCATAAAGATGGTAAGAGTCCACGAATCATTACTCCTGGGAATTACCTTTCCTACCACTAGGAGGAGGCAAAGATTCCCAAATCCCAAGAGCTCTCCCACCTCTATGGTAGTTAGTCTTATCTTTGCCTCTGTAAGGAAGGTGAAGAATGGTAATGTTTGCAGATGGTTGATTCGTTAAGAGGGGTTTTCAGACTTAGTTGAGGCCCATTTCCCTTCAGAGTGTAGAGTTTCTCAAGAGGGAAGTTTAAGGAGTTTGGTGTGTGTCTCTATTTTTTTTTCTCTCCCATGAAAATTGATGTCACTATCCTCCCAAGGATGTCGCAGGGACTTGTCTTTTGCCTCCTATTGGGTCTACAGCTAACTCTTATAGTATATTCTCTGCTGATATGTTTTCAGTATAGGATTTTTTTTTCCTGCTATTATGCGTAGTAGGAGAGTGTTTAAGGTAAGTGTTTTTTTTTAATTTAATTTTAACACTCGTTTTAAAACCTATACCAGGCATTATTATTTAGTAACTATATATAGCCAGGGATCAGATTTGTTCGCAGCTCAACTATAAGGGGCTCTATATTGCGCTAACCTCCTGGGATTTAATTATTTTAGCTTTTTGCAAACATTGAAATTGTTCATTAAAAGTAACTTTAGCACCTTTTTGTTTATTCTGTCCGCATGTATTTTCACGGTTGTACGCATGAGAGCATGCGTGAAAGGCACATGGGTGCATGTGTAAGGGTAAAGGAGCATGGGTGTGTGAAGGAGCACAAGTGCGTGTTTGAGGGTGTCTCTGATTCCAGAGCCTGCTTCTTCCTTCTTTTTGTTTAAGATTGATTACATTCATTCCTTATTAAAGGAGGTTTTGCTTGATTTAGTAATTTAAAAAAGTTTTTTACTGAAGAGAGGTGTACCAGTCTTTTAGATTCTTATTATAAACCTGCTAAGAATTATCCTGAGGTTTTTTCAGTGGCTGATGCTATGGCTGAGATTATTTCTAGAGATTTTTCTAAACGTGGTAATACTTATATTCCTTCTGCAAGATTTAAGAGAATGTATCCTCTTCCTGATTCTAATATTGAGAAACTTACTAGTATCCCTCTGTGGGATAGTACTTCTTTTGAAGACCCTTTAAATAGAAAACATGAATTCTTTCATTTTAGGGCTTTTTTGCAGGCAGGTTATTTATTTCAGACCAGGTATTGCTGTTTTTTCTACTGCTGCTTCCATTTAGTTAGTTTTTCTGAGGATTCTGACATTGAAGATTTCCTTAAATCTTTTGGGTTTCCTTAAATGTGTGTATTCCTTTATTGAAAATGCTATCTTGGATATCATTAGGATTAATGCTAAAAGCATGTCGTTGTCTGCCCTTTTTAGTTGAGCCTTATGGTTAAAGTCATGGTCAGCTGATGCAGTCTAGACTCTTGAATATTTATTTTCAAGGAAAGAAATTGTTTGGGGCAGAGTTAGTTTCTGTTTTTTTTTCACTGTTTTTATTTTTTAATTGAGTTTTTTCTTCCCCAAGATATGGAATTTAGGAGTAAATTTGAAGCTTCTAATTGATTTTCATTCCCTTGCTCAGAATAATGAGCACAGGTTGGAAACCAAGTTCTAATTGGAGCAGGCATAAGCATGCCAAAAAGCCCACTCCTGCTTCCAAATCCGCATGAAGATGCAGCCCCCATTCCTGAGAAGGTTTTTTGTAAAATGTTTTGAAAAGCTCAGTTTTTTTCTTCATTCTGTCCTGGATCTGGAGAACACTTTAAGCTTGGCCACTTCTGAAAGGAGAATCATTTTCTACAGTTCCAGTCTGACAATTTCACAACCGTTACTTATGTCAAGCATCAAGGGGGGACTTGCAGTCCTTTAGCCATTAGGAAAGTTTTTAGAATTTTTTATTGGGCAGAAACCAATTGCTGTGTTCAATTGGTAAACAGATTATTTCAGGCATTAGGTTTTTTTTCATCCAGGTGAATGGTATCTTCATCTGGAAGTGTTCAATTAGATTGCAGATCTTTGGGGTCTCCTAGAGATAGACCTGATGGCCTCTTGGTTGAACAACAAACTGCTCAGATACTTTGCAAGGTCAAGGGGTCCTCAAGCATAGTTTGTGGATGAATAAAAAGAGAAAGCGCTCAACCTGAGAACGAACAATAGCATAATAGCTTTTTCTATGGCCAAGAAGCAGCTTCTTTTCGCTTAACCTGTGCCTTTCACAGAGAAGAACTTTCCTGTAGCATATTAGTCTGATCCTGACTTAACAGTACAGTCCAGCCCCGAAATACCAGGCAATCCCTCTCTGAACGAGAGAAACGGCAAAACCCCAGACGTACGTTTCAGCTTTGTCTGTGCCTCGTCAGTGAGGTGCAGCCATAAACCTCTAGGCACACTGAGCAAAGGATCCACGTCTGGATTCCCACATCACGCTTAGGGAGACTTCCCTAAGAGTCATAATTTGCATAAATAAAAAGAGAGAAGCACTTAACCTGAAAATGAACAATAGCATAATAGCTTGTTCTATGGATAGTTACCACCCAAGAAGCAGACTTTTTGCTCAACATGTGCCTTTCACAGAGAAGAACTTTCCTGTAGCATATCAGTCTGATCCTGACTTAACAGTACAGTCCAGCCCCAAAATACCAGGCAATCCCTCTCTGAATGAGAGAAACAGCAAAACCCCAGACATACGTTCCGACCTTGTATGGGCCTCGTCAGTGAGGTGTAGCCATATCCCTCTAGGCACACTGAGCAACGGGTCCACGTCTGGATTTCCGTTTCACACTTAGGGAGACTTCCCCAAGAGTCATAATTTGCATAAATAAAAGTAAAAAATGTATTTATTTATGCAAATAGTTTGTGGATGCTCTGATAGTTCCATGGTCTTTTCAGCACTTCTTCCCATAGTAGTTTCCAAGATTAGGCAGTAGAATTTGTCAGTGATTCTGATTGCTCCAGCTTGGTCCCGCAAACTGGTTTGCGGATCTGTTTCAGTTGTCCATTTGCCCTCCTTGACCTCTTTCTCTAAGGCTGAATCTTCTTTGCCGAGGTCCATTTTTTCCATCAGGATCTCTAAACTTGATGGCTTGGAGATTTAACAATTAGTTCTTAGGCATAGGGATTTCTCTGAGTCCGTGATTAAACCCCTGATTAAGGGTTGGAAGCCAGTTACCAGAAAAAATATATTTTAAAACTTGGGAACCTTGTTTTTTTTTCCTGGCATTCTTTCAGGATTCCTAGAATTTTGCAGTTTTTGCAAGATGGTTTGTATTAAGGTTTGTCTGCCAGTTCTTTGAAAGGTCAGTTTTCTGGTCTTTCTGTTTTGTTTCCCAAGGAAATTGCTTATTTTCCTAATATAATTATGTTTTTGTGAGTAATAAGCCTGTCATCCAATTCCTCCACCTTGTATTTTAAATCGGTTTCTAAAGGTTTTGTGGACATTAAGCTTATTTCATGGTAAGTCTTGTTTTTAGAACCAAATTTGATTTTCATTCTAAGGTTGTGTCCTTGGATACCGTGGTTGCTTCTTTGTGTCTTACTCCTAAGAATTCTTCAGAGACCCTTCTTCTCAATCTGGATGTGTTTAGAGGCTTGAAGTATTTTGTCAATGTTTCCAAGGATTTCAGAGAGAGTTTGTTCACTTTTTTGGTTCTAAATGAGGTCAAAAAGCTTCTGCTGTTTCTTTGGCATCTTGGTTAAAAGCTTCTGATTTGTGAAGCTTTCTTTAAGGTGGGTCAGACTCCTTTTGATTGAAAGAATAAGTTTCTATTTACCAGATTTGCAAGGCAGCTACTTGGTCGTCTTTGCATACTTTTACTAAATTCTTCCAATTTTATGTGTTCGCTTCTTCTGAGCAGCTTTTGGTTGAAAGGTCCTTCAGACTGTTGTTTCTGTGTTATTTTGCCTGTTGGTTGTTTCTAAGTACATGTAAAAATGAAAATGTATATGTATATGTACTTTTTAGGGTTGTGCATTTAATGTCGTTATGGAAAAAGATATTTCTAATCCAACCCTATCCTTTTATTACTCATGGACTCTGCACAACTTTTATATTGGTTCCCAGGAGTAATGGATCGTGGACACCCTATTTATTTGTTGATGTTTATAAGAGTCCACGACACCTCTCCATGTTTTTTTCTTTGGGTTTGGTTTAATTTTTGTTTGGACAAAAGCCAAGTATAAACATTTGACTAAATAAATCAACATTGTTTTCTGCAAATAAAAATGTTAATAGTTTATTTTTTAGTGAGTGAACAGAAGAAAAATCTAAGTCAAATCAATATTTGGTGGGACCACCCTTTTCCATTAAAACATCATTAATTTTCTAGATATACATGCACAAAGTCCTGGATTTTGTATGCATATAGTTAGGTGCATGATTAAAGAATTACAACGAACTTAACAAGTGCTAGTGAACATCAATTTAAACTGTATTTAGGTTGAAACACAATCATTAACTGAAACAGAAATAGCTGTGTAGCATAACTAAAACTAGATGAGAAACAGCTAAATTCTGCTAACATAGTGAGGTTGCTGAAGACAGTTTGTCAAAAGTCATACACCATGGGAAGACTGAGCACATCAACAAGATACAAGGTAGTTATACTGCATCGTTAAGGTCTCTCCCAGGGATAATTTTCATGGCAGACAGGGGTTTACAGATATGATGTCCAAGCTCTCCTTAAAAGCATAAAGAAATGGGCAATGCTGTGTACTGTAGACCCAGCGGTCGGCCAAGGAATCTTTGTGCAGCAGATGAGACACATTATGCTTACTTCCCTTAACATTGAGAAGGTGTCCAGCAGAACTAGCACTGCATAGCTTTGAAAAGCTAATACAATTCACTGAGATAAGAGCCGGCCTTCAAGGGCTTAAACATTTGCATATTCATGCTCTATTAAGAGAAGTTTTAATTGCTTTGGAATTAGAGGATCTTCTTGCTATAGACAAGCAACCATCTACTTTTTCCAGTGAATGTTTCAATTTCAGATCACATTTCTAAGATATAGAATAAGCTAGGTGTACCTTTTATTCCATTTGCTAAATACAAAACTTCTGTCTCCAAATACAGAGGTATGGGAAACTAATCCTAAATTAGATACAGCAATATCTACACTTGCCAGGCAAACTACTATTACTTTGGATGATATCACCTCTTTATCCCTTGGATAGAAAGCTTGAAGGCTTTCACAGATAGTCCTTTCAGTTTGCAGGCTTTATGTTTAGACCTGCTGTCAATGTTGCCTGTGTAGCTGCTGCTATCTGGTGTGACAACTTTTCAGAACTCATTTTTGGGGAAACTACTTTTGAAGAGATCTAAGATCGCTTGAAGCTTCTGTGAACTGTGACCAGCTTTATTTGTGATGCTTAGCTAACTTTAGGAATGCTGCTTTGGCTATCTGGGCAGGGTAAGCTTAGTACTCAAGTCTTGGTCTGCTTACATGGTTTCTAAACCTAGGCTATTATCTCTTCCCTTTAAGAGTAAAATCAAGTTTGGGCCACGACTGCATGCTATTATTGCCAGTCACTGTGGTTATAAGAGCATTTTGCCCTAGCATAAAAGCCTATGGGTAAGCTTAGATCTGCGGGACATTTTTATTTCTTTCAGCAATCTAAGAAGCTTCTTCTTCTGCCCAGACATCTGGTTCCTCCAAAACATTCTGGAAGCTCAACCCTTCTAGATCTAAAAAACACAGACAAGTTTACATGAAGGTGCCTCCTTTCCAGACTAGTTCCTTGATTGCTGATTAAATCTTTCTCAGGAGGCTTGGGAGAGATCTATTCAGGATCCTTGTGTGTTGGAGATTTTCTCTCAGCGATATTGAATACATTTTCAATCAAGAATCAAGAAAGGTTCTTCTTGCCTTGTGTTCCTCGAGATCTTTTAAAGGCCCAAGCCTTGTGGGCTTGTGTGAAGGATGTGAAAATAATGAGAATTATTGCTTCAGTTCCAACTTAAGAAATATAATAGGGGTTTTATTCCAATCTCTTCTAGGACCTGAAAAGGATGATACCTTTTTGCCTATCTTGGATCTCAAAACATCGATTTTGCTTTTTTACATATCTCCATTCACAAGAATCATATCAGGTTCCTGAGATTTGATTTCTTAAACAAGCATTATCATTTTTTGGCTCTTACATTTGGTCTTGCAATAGCACCCAGAGTACTTACCAAGGTTCTAGGAGCATTGTTGACTGTGTTTTGATCTCAAGGAATCTCAGACGTTTCTCACAATCTTTTGGTTCAGACATGCTCTTTTCATCTGGCTGTGTTTCACATTCAAACAGTTTTTCATCTGTTTAACATATTTGGTTGATAAATCAATCTTCAAAAAAACCGATGTGGCAACAAAAGTGAAATCCTTTTCCTTTCTTCCTTCCGTCCTGTTAGCACGTGAAAGTTGTGGGTCTCATTGTTGTTGCCTCTGGTGCAGTCACATTTGCCATATTTCATCTTCAGTCTCTCCAATTGCAGATGTTGCATCAGTGGAATGGGCAACATAATGATCTGTCTTTTTAGAGAATCTTGTTAGTTTACAAGTCAAGTCAGACACAAACTTGTTAGCAGACTCACCAATTGCTTGCTCAGGAGACTTCTTTTCTCCAGCCATTGTGGGTGGCGATCACCAGAAATGCCAGCTTGCAAGGTTGGGATGCAGTTTAGGGATCTAAGAGAGTGCAAGGAGTGAGGTCTCCTCAGGAGATGAGGTTACCAATAAACCTTCTGGGGCTATGCACTATCTTCAGAGCTCTCTAGAGTTGGTCCTTCCTCAGGCAGGAATGTTTTCTTTTATTCCAGTCAGACAAAATCACACCAATGGCTTACATCAGTAACCAAGGAGGTTATAAAAGAAGTGTCCCGAATAATCAGTTGGGCAGGAAGTTTCCATTGCTGGATTTCCGCCATCTAAATCCTGAATGTGAACAATTGGGAGGCAGACTTTCTCAGTTGCTAGTATCTTCACTCAGGGGAGTGGTCTCTGAACCATGAGGTTTTTGACCAGATAGTAAAACATTGGGGCATGCCAAAGAGAGAGATTTTATGAATTCTTGCCTAAATCACTAGTTGCCCGATAATATACTAGGTCTCAGTATCCTCAGATTAATAAAAAAGGGCCTTAGTTTTTTTCCTTGTCGTTCAACCTGATTTACATCTTTTATCTGTTTGTGTTGCTCTACAGGGTGATAGCCAGAATCAAACAAGAACAGACAATTCTAATTACTCCAGCATGGCCTTGCACAATTTGATCCATGGATCTAATTCAAATGTCATTGTGCCCACCTTGGTGGATTCCTCTCGAGGGCCTTTCTTCATCAGAACCTTAGAACTTGACAGCCTAGAGATTGAGCACCAAGTGGTGACACAGAGAGGTTTATTTGAAAAGGTTTGTTGATACCTTGGTTCAGGCCAGTAAACCTGTTATCAAGCATATTGGTAAGATTTGGAAAACTTTTTGAGCCTGGTGTTTACAAGGGATACCATTGGAATTCTTTTAGAATTCTTAGAGTTCTTGAGTTCCTGCAGAAGATGGTTTGGAAAATGGCTTGTCAGTTAGTTATCTTAAGATTTCGTCCCTATGCCTCTTATTTTATAAGAGGATCACTAAAATTCCTTATATCCAAACCTTGTTCGGGCTCTGGTCAGAATTAGACAAGTTATTCGAACAGTTTTTCCTACTTTTGGACCTATGCATGTTTTCGACTTTTAACTTTTATCCTTGAAGGTTCTTTTTCTCTTGGCCATTTTAGCCACTTCAGCCAAAATAGTTTCTGATAAGGTTTCTGAGCAGAGATTAAAGATGGCAGTGGCAACCCACACAGAAAAATGATTGGTATCTACAGATACCATCAACCAGGAAATTGTGGTTCCTTCTTTATGTGCAGCTCCTAAGATTTCTAAGGAGCGACTTCTTCACAACTTAGATGTTGTAAGAGCTTTAAAATGCTGTGTGGAAGCCACAAAGGATTTCATACTTTCTTCTATATTTGTTAATTTTTCTGGAACTTGCAAGGGTCCGAAAACTACATCTGTTAACATAGCTGCTTAGATTAAGGCCTTCATTCCTATGGCATACGTGGTTGCGTAGAAGTCTCTCCCTGAGCACATTTCTGCTCATTTCACTAAGTAGCAACTTTTTGGGCCTTTCTTAATGGTGCTTTATAGAGCATTTGTCTTCTTCACATACTTTTTTGAAGTTTTATCACTTTGATGTTTATGCATCTTCTGAGGCTGCTTTTGGAAGGAAAGTTCTGCGGGCCATACTGCCTGATTAGTAATGTACCTGCCTTAACTGTTTGTCCCCCTGTTACAGTGCTCTTGTGGACTTCACTGCTTGGGTATAGATTCCATCATGTGATGTCTCGTGGACGCTAGACATCTGATGAAAGAAAACAAACATTATGCTTACCTGAGGATAAATTAATTAATTTCTTTCAGGATGGTGAGAGACCATGAGCCCCGCCCATTCTTTTGAACAGTTGGTAGTAGTATTTTTGTTGCACTTCATTTCCTCCTCTTTGTCTTTCCTGCTTTTCTGTTTCCTTCATCTACAGTGAGCAATTTTGCCAAAACTGCAATATCATGACATTTCTCGGCAGCTGACGATGGGTTAATGAATGTGGTTAAAGTTTGCAGATTTATAAAGGCTAAGACAATAGGAAATCTTAAATCCCATACTAAATTGCCATCATTAAAATGAACAGAGCTCTTGACGTCACTTTAAAGGGGTTTACAGGTGTAACAACCACACATGTTTATTTCTTTTGTTTGTATTGGTATGACATAAAAAAGTGGAGAAAAAAAAGCCAAGTCTGACATATTCCATGCAAAACTAAAAAATGAACTGAACAAAATTATTGGCACTGTCAATTTAATATTTGGTAGCACACCCCTTGGAAAAAATAACTAAAATCAATTGCTTCCTGTAACCATCAATGAGTTTCTTACACCTCTTTCCTGGAATTTTGGTCCACTCTTCTTTCACCAACTGATCCAGGTCTCTCAGATTGGAAGGGTTCCTTTTCCCAACTGCTGTTTTGAGTTCTCTCCACAGGTGCTCTATGGGAATGAGATCTGGACTCATTGCTGGCCAGTTCAGTATTTTCCAGTGCTTTGTCTTAAACCATTTCTGGGTGCTTTTTGACGTGTGCTTTGGTCATTGTCCTCCTGTAACACCCATGACCTCTGACGGAGACCCAACTTTCTGACACTGGGCCCTACATTGCACCACAGAATTATTTGGTAGTCTTCAGATTTCATAATGCCATGCACACAGTCAAGACATCCAGTGCCTGAAGCAGCAAAGCAACCCTAAAACATCAGTGAACCTCCACCATGTTTGACTGTAGGGACTGTATTCTTTTCTTTAAAAGCTTCATTTTTTTTTCTGAAGACAGTAGAATAATGGGCTTTACCAAAAACCGGTAATTTTGTTTCATTTGTCCACAGCACATTCTCCCAAAATAATTTTGGCTTCCTCAGGTAAGATTTGGCAAACTCCAATCTGGCTTTTTATGTTTCTGTGTAAGCAGTGGGGTCCTCCTGGGTCTCCTACCATAGTGTCCCTTTTCATTCAGATAGTGACGTATAGTGCAAGCCGACACATTTGTACCCTGTGCCTGAAGGTCAGCTTGAATTTGTCTGGAAGTTGATCGAGGTTCTTTTATCCACCATTCGAACAATCCTTTGTTGCAATCTTTGATCATTTTTTCTCTTTTGTCCACGTCCAGGAAGATTACCTACAGTGCCATGGGCTGTAAACTTCTTGACAATGTTGCGCACAGTGGACACAGGAACATTAAGATATCTGGAGATGGACTTGAGATTGTCCATGCTTTTCCACAATTTTTGTTCTCAAATCCTCAGACAAATCTTTGTTGCTCGTTCTTTTCTCCATGCTCAGTGTGGCACACAGATAAACACAACAGAAAAGTTGAGTCAATTTTTCACCATTTTAACTGGTTGTCGGTGTGATTTCTATATTATCAGCACCTGCAAGTCCAAGTGTATTTTTGCACCCAGGCAGTTGGCATCTGGTGGGTTGGTCTGAAGACTGATCTCTAACTATATATATATATATATATATATATATATATATATATATATATAAATATACTGTGTGTATTTATATATTTATATATATATATATATTTATATATATATATATATATATATATATATATATATATATATATATATATATATATATATAAAATTATAAATGCCAATAACAAGTATGTATATGACAATAACAAGCATGTATATCACAATAACACGCATGTATATGACAATCTGTTGCCTTGTGCATTGCAATTTTTCTTTACACAATTAAGAAAGAGTTTAGTTGTTGACATAATTTGCTATTATATTGTTTTAATAGGCTGCCCCAGAGCATGGCAGAATCCTACCTAACCAACAATTGGCAGGAAAATATTTAAACAACTGAACATTGTCATCCAATTTCACCATGAAATTTTATTCCATTCAAATAGATCCTAAACTGGTGTGAATTTAAAGTAAAGTTAATAATTCAGCAATAAGTGTAAGGGATGTAAAAACATTTTCCTTTTGACTCTCCACTAGTGGATGTATTGTTTTTATCTTCAAGACTTGTCCTCAATTCCTTTTTCTACCCTTCGGTCTTGTCATTATTAATTCAGTATTTACATCTGTGGAATATTAAGTATCTGATATAGGGCTGCTTCATTATGAAGCATTTCCTGGTTTGTACAAATGAAAAACGAAAATTGTGTCCTCTCTGTCAGGTCTCTTTCCTCTACAAGAATCTGGCCACCCCCCAACATCTATAAGCATTGTGTGCAGCTTGATGGACCGCAGCATGTAGGCCCAGGTGCACATGGGAATCCTTAAGTTCGGTCTTATGGACACACTCGGCTGTGGCTTTGTCCTCAATTGGATCTTTTCACTTAGAGGATAATGAGACTATCCATGCACCACAATGTTAGAGACACGCAAGGAATTACACTGGCAGCATTGCTGCCTATGGCAAACATTGTGGAAGCAGCACATACTTGTGTTAATCTGTTCAATAACTGAGCGGCAACCATGGTATTATACCTAGTTATAGTGTTAATACGTTTTTACTACCCAATCCAATGAAAAGTGTAAATGTAAAATGTAACTCCTGATGGAACACCAAAAACATGAAACATATACTTTATTAAGTAATTCTGTTCTAAGAGTCATAAAATGATTCTCTTCACACAAGACATAGTACAAAGCTCCTAAAATCGAAGACATAGTTCTAATCATTTATTACACGTGCACTAAGAGTAGCAGATGCTACTTTCTACGCAATGTATGTGAAGAGGAGAATCTTTAGTGGCCTTTCTGTAGAGATGGCTCAGTTATCAGTCAAACATCAGGTTCTTTTTTCCCCTTTGCTGCAAGTGAATATAGCCTTGGTTTGCCATTTTTGTATCATCTTTGTTTGCTGGGGCACAACCATTAATAAGCACCCACTTAGATTGGTTCAGCACTTTTAGGTGGAGCTTTGAGTAAAAATCCTCACGTGACTTTATTGCAAGACATTTATCATTGTAAAAAGTGGAACTGTACAGAACCATTTTTCTTTACTTTTTTTGAGTTTACAAAAAGTTTTCATCTCAGGCAAACTGCAAAATGTCTGAAGTACGTTTAGCTATTTAAAGGGATGTGAAGCCCCAAATTTGTCTCATTATTCAGATAGAGCAAGCAATTTTAAACAACTTTCTAATTTACTTCTGTTATCAATTTTTCTTTGCTCACTTCATACCTTTTTTTTTTTAAAAAAGCAGGGATTTAAGCTGTGCAGTCGGCCCATTTTGGAGCACTATTTGGCAGCAGTTTTGCAGGAATGTTATCCACTTGCAAGAGCACTAGATGGTGGCACTATTTCCTGCCATGTAGTGCTCCAGATGGCTATCCAGGTATCTCTTCCACGCACAATATCATGGGAACTAAGTAAGTTTAAAAAAAAAAAAAAATCATATACCTTTAAGAGAACTGTGCATCCGAAAAAAGCACAAAATGAGTGACAAACTATAGCTGCACAATAAACCATTAATGTACTTTGGCCTTCATATTTCTGAATTAATGTAATAAAACGTTCCACATTTTGACAAATATTTGTTCATTTCTTACAGTTTCTAATTGAATCGGTTATATTTGCACCTCTTATATATTTTCCTCTTTCTTCTGTCCGTGGCTTCATTTTCAATTTCTCATAATATCAATTTCTAAAGTTTATAAGCAGGTCTAGAATTCACCATCCCATTGGGGAGGAAAAGCTGTTTTCATATGCAAAATTCGAAACTGAATATCTTACAATAGTTCGTTTCCCCTTCTTTCCCTCACAGAAACGCATATTTGATCAATGTTTAAAAAGAAAAAAAAAATCTTTCAAATGTCTGTGAGAAAACAACAAAAGTCTCCATGGATCTTTATATTTGATGTTATATAGGGTGATGGTTCTGCATTACTTAATCTGCATTGGGAATTTGGTTAATATATCTCCTTTTTAAACCCAATAAGACACAATGTCCCAGTTGGAGCAAAGTTCATGCATTGTCTGAATACCAATAAGAACTCAAAATGTGTCAAAATGCTCTGTGAATTTATGAACAAAATTGTGCTAAATACTAAATTATGTCACAGTGTTTCCATTACTTAATGTAAAGCTAATATGTGTTTGATCATAAACAGTGCTAGTGTAAACATTTAACGTCCTCATTCTATTGCATTTTTTTTGTTTCTAGTTTGAACTGGATTATATCAGTGGCTGTTGATAACATGTCATGATTGCTTTTGTTGGTGGATACTTGTGGTTTAGTACACACACAAATACAGATAATGAACTGCAAGAGTAAGCTTCTATGTCATAAAAAATGTCTTATATTTTTGTTGTTAAAGGGACAGTCTAGTCAAAATTAAACTTTCATGATTCAGATAGGCCATGCAATTTTAAACAACTGTCCAATTTAGTTTTAGCATCAAATTTGCATTGTTCCCTTGGTGGTATCAAGGCTCAAACTGATTTCTAAACTGTTGAAAACCACCTCTTGGCTCAGAACATTTTTAAAGTTTTTCACAGTTAGAGAGTACTATTTTATGTGTGTCATATAGAGAACACTGTGCTCACTCCCATGGAGTTATTTAGGAGTCTGCACTGATTGGCTATACTGCATGTCTGTCAAAAGCACTAAGCTAAGGGGGCAATGTGCAGAGGCTTTAGATACAAGGTAATTACAGAAGTAATGTGTGTATTAATATAACTGTGTTGCACTAAACATTATGCTGTGTATTTTTTGTTAGTATACTTTACCTGCAACACTCGAATACTCACCTCCGCTCCCCACTGCATAATGGACCTCCTAGTTTAGGAGGACTGCTTACGCGGTTCATCTTGCTTATACCGCAATCCTTGCAACTCTTGTAGTAGTAACTCTTATTTCCTATCATAACGCTGACCTCACTTTCTTCACTTATCTTAGCTAGACTGGTCAGCATCGCTTACAAAGTGCGTTTAAATGTAATCAAAATAAATAGAAGTTACCTTTTGAAGAAGCAAATGCGATTTTTTTTTTTTATTTTTTTACAATTGTACACATACATTCCCTATTCTCACCATCTCCTTTAAGCTCTAACTCAGATCCATCTTCGGTTATACTCTCCATCTAGTAAATTGGGAACTTCACTGGTGTACTAAGCAACTTTTATATTCTTCATCTTATGTCATCTTGATATATTTTGCATATGTTTTTACTTGTGGTTTATACCTTGATATCTCATGATTGGGAATATGTACTATTATTGTTTGATGATATATATCACTTGTATACTTTGTTGAACTTCAATAAAAAAAAAATATATAACTGTGTTGGTTATGTAAAACTGGGGAATGGGTAATAAAGGGATTATCTATCTTTCTTTTTTATGAAACGATGAGTCCACGGATCATCTTAATTGCTAATGGGATATTCACCTCCTGGTCAGCAGGAGGAGGCAAAGGGCACCACAGCAGAGCTGTTAAATAGCTCCTCCCTTCCCTCCCACTCCAGTCATTCCCTTTGCCTACGTTAGTGATAGGAAGAGGTAAAGTGAGGTGTTAGATTAGATTATTCAATCAAGAGTTTATTATTTTTAAAGTAGTGCCAGAGAGTGCTGCTTTGTCCTAGGGTTTAGCCTTAGTCCATATCAGTCTTTACAGTAGAGCTTTGGTGGCTTTAGAGCAATGGGAACTTGTGGAACATAATTCTCACTGCGCCTCCCATGTAATTTTTGCTGCACTTGCCAAGAAAATCTGAGGGATATTACTCAGAACTTTCGTTTTAAATTACAGGTCCATGTGAGGGAGAGGACCTCGCAAACCTGGGAACTGCCTTACTGTCCGGCAAGAGATAATGAGGTAAGTGCTAACTTTATTCTGGGGGTTTAAAAGGCTCAGAAGAAAGGTTGGACACTTAATCTTTATTATACCTCATTGGATTTGACCTCTTTATCAGAGGGTTATAGATAGATTCCCCCAGATGCTTAGGGGACACTTTAGGACAGTTTAAACACAGAACTGGGGCTGCATGGGACATGTGCTCTCATCTCCTGGCGATTTCATGATAGCCGACCGGGAGATCCCCTATTGACAAGTCTGATGCGTGTTCTAAGACGGGCTCAGTGTGAGGAGTTCCGCTTAGTAAAAATATTTGAATGGGACTTGTGTTCTCATGCCCCGGCGGTTTAATAATAGCCGACTGGGAGTTCTCCCATTATCATATCTGATGAGCTATACACAGACGAGCTCAGGGTGAGGTGTTGAAGGGGACTGTGTTCTAATCTCCCGGTGATTTAATAGTAGCCGACCGGGAGATCTCCTATTACCATATCTGATGAGCTTATAAGAAGAAGAGCTCAGGGTTCATATTGACAGTGTGAGGTGTTTGACATTTATTCTCTCGAACTAGCAGCTGCCAAGCTGAAGCTGATCAGTCTGTTATTAATTTAGAAGTTACTTGTTAAAGATTGTTAAAGATTTAAAGCGACAGTAACAAGATGTTTCACTTTAAAAGTTAGAGACAGTAACATTTTTTTCTGGGTTGTTTTTTTCTTGGATTATTCACCCATATGTGTGCAGAGTGTTCCAAGAAATCCTACAAAGTATCTCCTTATGTTTTGATATGAATGGAGATATCCTTTCTATAAAAATAAAAAAACAAAAACGAAACATTTTTTTCTCCAAAAGTGCAAAGTATTTTATAACCCACCCATGCAGTGCCCTGCGCCTCTTCACTAACTCCACCTGGGGTTATTTGTCAAAACATTGCTTCCTAAAATCATTAACACAATATCTGATGTATTTAATCATTGCTGATTCAGTAGTAGCTTTTCCTAATTATCCTCCTTGAAGCATGAAGTGGGGGATACTTCAGTAATAGATAAGGGGGAAATCTCAGACTCTCTCTGTGTAATTCCTTTCGTTGATACAGAAGAGTTTCCTTTTAGCTTAGGCTTTAACACTTCCGTTTGTTATTAGAAGGTCTCTGATTCCCTGGATGACTCCGACATTATCGGCGTAGTCAATCCTAATAAGTCCAGTGCACTTTACAAAGTCAGGGAGAAACTGGGTCCCCCCTTTTTTCTCCAGATATAGCAGACTCTATCCTGGAGTCTTGTCAATAGTGCCCAGGGATGGGGTGTACGTCAGAGTTTCCATCTAACTGCGGTTTTTATTGCTTTGTCACCAGTGTGGTGGCATACTGTTTTGGTGAATGGTCTGATTCTATCAGACAGACACTTCTTTCAAAGAAGTCCGGGATATGATTAAGACAATTATGTTAGTCGACTTCTTTATCCCTGATGCTCCTCTTCAAGGTTTAAGCTGGGAGCTAAGTTTTCAGGTTTTTGCCATATGGCCCGCAGAGCGTCAAGAAAGTTAGGGTTTGCGGATACCTCATCTGAGTATAAACTTTTGGGTGATTCCCTGCAAGGGAAGACATAGTTTGGACCCATTTAGGCAGAAATTCTCTCTGATATTCGAGAGGAAAAGGGACATTCATTTCCTCGGGAATAGGGGAATGCAATTCAAGTATCCTGCTAGATAAAGAGACAGCAGGCTAGGCCTGCCCCCAATCCAGGAAGACTCTGTATCCTTAGGATACAGTCTGGAGTGAGGACTTTTTCTTCCAGGGGCAGATCTTTGCTTTAATGATTATCTGCAGAAGATGAGAGGCATTTTTCCACTGCTTAGGAGACCTCTCTGACGTGGGAGCGATAGTCCTTTAATATGGAAGCAATTCGTTTCACTCTTCCTTATTTCAAGAGGGTCAATATATGACACTGAGAAATAGAGGATGTGTATTTGCATGTTCCCATTCATAGGGATCATCACGAGTTTCTAAGGTTTGATTTTCTAGACAAACTTTTCAAATCCATGACTCTTCCGGTCGGTCTTGCTATAGCTCCCAGACTTTCTCTGAGATTTTGGGTCCGCTGTTGGCAGTGCTTCGGTTAAGGGACATTTCAGTGTCGCCCTATTTGGCCAACACATTAGTCCAGGCACCATCCTTTCTACAAGAAAGATCCCACACAGAAACGTTGTTATTCCTCCTGAGATCTCACGGATGGAAGGTAAATTTGGAAAAGAGTTCCTTAGTTCAAAACACAGGATCGCTTCTTGGCCTCTTGGCTAAGATCAAGTGTAGTATCTGTTCTTATCAGTTACATATCTTATGCGTCCCCTATCTGGGGACCATATATTTAATGGATTTTTGGAACAGGGAGATGGAAGAAGAGCTTGCTCTGTCCACTCCAAAACACTTTCTTGGGAACGATATTAGATTTACTATCTATGATGATTTTTCTGACAGAAGTCAGGACATTAAAGATTTTTGAAGCTTGTCTAGATCTTCAGTCCACCCCTCAACCATCAGTGGTTCAGTGCATGGAGGTAGTCGGGCTGATGGTGGCGGTCATCCCATTTGTTCAGTTCCACCTCAGGACTCTACAGTTAAACATGCCTCTGGATCATCTCTCCCAGGAAGCCTGCTGTCGCAGACTATCTTGGGTGATTGTGACAACAAATGCCAGCCTTCTAGGATGGGGAGCAGTCTGGGGCTCTCTAAGGGCTCAGGGAGTTTGGATCAGAGTCTGTTCTTCTACTTCCCATTTTGGAGTTGAGAGCGATCCTCAATGCTTTCTGGCCTGGCCCTAGTTAGCCTCGGTCCAGTTTATCGGGTTCCAGTCGGACAACATAACTTCAGTGGTTTGCATCGTTCATCAGGAAGGAACGAGAAGTTCCTTAGCGATGACAGTGGTAACCAAAATAATTCAATGGGCTTAGGTCCATTCTTGCTGTCTGTTGGTGATCCACATCTCAGGGGTGGACATCTGGGAGGCAGATTTCCTGAGTACGGCAGACCTTTCATCAGGGGATTGGAAGCTCCATCCGGAAGTGTTTTCCAGCCTGTTTCTCAAAATGGAGTCAGCTGGGATTAGATCTCTTGGCATATCGGCAGAATACCAAGCTCCCGAGGTACAGGCCGAGGTCCAGGGACCCTTAGGCTGTACTGATAGATGCCTTGGCTGTAACTTGGACCTTCAGTCTAGCATACCTATTTCCTCCGTTGGCTATTCTTCCTCGGTTATTGCTCGAGTTCAGTAGGAGAGGGCCTCGGTGATCTTCATTGCACCAGCTTGGCCTCGCAGGATTTGGTATGCAGATCTGGTGGACATATAGTCTCTGCCACCTTGGAGACTTACGTATAGGAAGGACCTTCTAATTTGAGTGTCCTTTCCTCACTCATATCTAGTTTCTCTGAAAATGGATACTTGGAGATTGAACGCTCAATTTTGTCTAAAGTGGAGTTTTTCTGACTCGGTCATAGTGACCATGATTCCGGTTCGTAATGCTGTTTTCCAGAAGGATTTACCATAAGATATGGTGTATATATCTCTATTGGTGCAAATTTTGAGACTACTTTTGGAGTAGTCTTCGGATTCATGGAATTATGTCCTTTCTCTGAGAAGCTTGGTGAAGGTTTTATCAGCAAGTTCCCTAAAGAGTCAAATATCTGTCTATTTTGTTCCGTAAGGTAGTTTTCATTCTAAATTAGGATTTCTTCCTAAGGTTGTTTCTGATCGGGACATTAATCAGGGGATTGTTCTTCCTTCCTTGTGTCCTAATCTTTCTTCTTAGAAAGAACGTCTTCTGCACAATTTGGACGTGGTCTGTGGTTTAAACGTTTTACCTGCTGGCGACTAAGGATTTCGCCAGTCTTTTGCTTTATTTGTGGTTTTCTCAGGAGAAAGTAAGGACCAGAAAGCTGCCTCTCTTTCTTTCTGGCTGAAGAGTATTATACGTTTTGCGTTTAAGATTGCTGGTCTACAGCATCCAGAGAGAGTTGCGGCTCATTCAACGAGGGCCGTTGTTTCCTCATGGACGTTCAAGAATGAGGCTTCTGTGAAACAGATTTGCAAGGCTGCAACTTGGTTCGATCTTTACACTTTTTCGAAGTTCTATTAATTTTGCATTTTTATCTCGGTGGAGGCCACTTTTGGGAGTAGGGTTTTTCAAGCAGTAGTGCCTTCAGTTTAGGTTTCCTGTCTTGTCCCTCCCGTATCATCCGTGTACTCTAGCTTGGGTATTGAATCCCATTAGTAATTAAGATGATCCGTGGACTCATCGTGTAATAAAAAAGAAAAGAAAATTTATGCTTACCTGATAAATGTATTTCTGTTTTGACACGATGAGTCCACGGCCTGCCATGTTCTTGACAGGTTGTTAGTCCTTGTAAACGTCAGACACCTCTGCACCTTGGCTTTTCCTTTCTTTCCTTAACTTTGGTCGAATGACTGGAGTGGGAGTGAAGGGAGGAGCTATTTAACAGCTCTGTTGTGGTGCTCTTTGCCTCCTCCTGCTGACCAGGAGGTGAATAGCCCATTAGTAATTAAGATGATCCGTGAACTCATTGTGTCAAAAAAGAAATACATTTATCAGGTAAGCATAAATTTTCTTTTTTAAACAATAAAACAATTCAAGTAGACTGTCCCTTTAATCAATGAAAATATATGTTGGAATGCAATATACTGTATTACACAATGCCTCAACAAAATATTTTAAGCAAATATTCTGTACACCACTCGTATTGTTTTTGAAGATGCTCTGCCCTTTTTAAGTTTTATGAGAAAAAACAAAATAAAAGGATCATATCACAGAACTGATAGCATTTCTCTTGACATTTAATATTGTAGTATTTATTTCATCAGACATTCTGGGTAATACAACATCCTCACTTGACTCTTTGCAATGACAAATTGGACCATGGGAGAGATTATTTCTTTATAGTAGAGTCTCATGAAGCTCAGTTTTGATTGAGGAATTACTGCTAAATTATCCTGTTCTGTGTTTTCACAGAAGCTTGAGGATCAAGAGAAATGGGAAATACATAAACCAAAGGTTAATTTCATCTGTAATTCTTACTATTTCTGCTCTTGGAGAGGGGACTGTCCAACTTCTGATTTACATCTGTAGTCATAAAATGTAACTGGTTTTCTAAAGCTAATCTCACTTTTGTAACACTTGCATTTTCATATTTAAAGGGACATTCCATCCAACATTGGAATTCATACAGGTGCCTTTCCTTTTTGACTAGAAACATTTTTGCAATATACATTTATTTGCAAAAATGTACTTAACAAATTAGTGACCAGTCTTTATATGGGGGTTGCTTATTTTTTATAGCGCAGTCTCACCAACGATAGGAAGGGAGGGTATAAGACCCTTCCTATTATAAGAAGACAATCCCTTATTGACCAGTGATGTACATGGTACATTGTGGTCATTAAGGGGTTAAATATCGTCCTTGCACCAACATTTTTGCACTTTCTCAGAGAGCCTAAGGTACTTGTATAATCTGATAATGACTCAATTTAGATCATTGACATAATACAAGCCCCACTGACTCTCTGACCAGCTGCAGAATTTAAAATGCTAGTGCACCGAGAATATCGCTGTGGAATCTGTTGGTGCTCTACAAATAGCTGATGATAATACTAATAATATCTAGCAGTGCTAACACTAAAACAGTGATAACTTTTGCAAGAAGCATTTTGCCAATACATGTAATTTGTAAATATGTTTCTATCTAAAGATGTAATTCATCTATGTGCATTTAAATTTTGACCGGAAAAAAGTTTTTTTTTATGCAGATCTTTTATTATTTTACTTTCTTTCAAATGAACAATGTTTAGCTAGCTATCTGCCATTGCTATGACACTTAAAAATGCCAATATCGGCATATCAATTTGGTACACATATACATATAGCATGTGCACGCTTCACTTTTCTGTATTTCTGTACATGTTTGTTGCTGGGGGAATATTGCTATTATAACATCAAAGTACTAAATACTTCCTCAAGAGTTCGGATTTCTAGAGTATTCAGTGGAGAGAAAAAAAAGAGACTCAGATTAAATACAATTGAGACACATTGTGACCCCAGAACCTTTCTTGGTTGAGCTTGTTCTAAAGAAAGTAAACATTCATGTAACATCAAGCGTTCAGTTACTCACATTCTGTTTCTTCTGAAATGGGCGTTTCTTAAGATATAATTTTATTGTTTTGTTTAAAGGGACAGTAAACCTTAAAAATAATGTTAACATCATAATCGTACCCGGCTATTAAAATAACATAAAGACAGCGCCATAGCACTAAGTGCAGCTCGCTCCTGCTCTGTCAGACAGCAGGAGCGAGCTGCACTTAGTGCTATGGCGCGGTCGGGCCGGACAGTGACTATACAGCTGGCCTGATGCGCTGTTTGAAAAAAACAGACCCGCTCAGCAGATCACAGAGAGCGGGTCTGTAAAACAGCAGGTTTTTTTAAAATTCAAAGGAGAAATTTTGTTTTATAAAGATTGCGCTAATATAATGTTATATAATTCTGCACTATGTGCAGAATTATATAACATTATTTTTAATGTTTACTGACACTTTAAGGAAAGGAAAGAGGGATAAAGTTTGTGAATATGTATTTCATATGGATCAACCAAAATATGTATGGCTGTCCTTTTATCTTATAATTAATAAGATATAATTCATTTAACCCCATAAAAGCCGAATTGTTTTGTGCAAATTTTGCCCCAGTTACTAGAGAATCATACCATGTTTCCTATAACTCCGTTTAAAGAGAAACAGTGCCTTTGTGGGGGGTTTTTTAATTAATTTTTAAAACTAATTACAGGTGCAAAACCCTTTATCCAAACTGCTTGGGACCGGAAGAGGCTTGGATTTTGGAATATTTATATAATTTCTTCAGTAAAATGGGATAGCTTGGAACGGGGATGAGACCAAGTGTAAACATCAACATCTTAGGTTATTTAGACAATATTTACGGCTTAATCATGCAACCTAAAGGTAGTTTTATATAATTTTATATAAATTTAAGTCTGTCAAAATAACTGAAGTAAAGGGGCAGTTTGCAGAGGCTTAGATACAAGATAATCACAGAGGTTAAACGTAAATTAATATGACTGTGTTGGTTATGCAAAACTGGGGAATGGGTAATAAAGGGATTATCTATCTTTTAAAACAATAAAAATTCTGGTATAGACTGTCCCTTTAAATAAAAGAAAAAACATTCTCTGTATTTGGAACATCTGACATAGATTAATCAACATCCTTTTTAATATAAGTGAAGTTGCTAGAATCACCTTTATTTGAAGCTCAAATATTGAGTCCTTTTGTGAGAAGTTACAGTGTTTAAAAAACTTTGCGTATTCACTTTTTGCAAAATATAATGCACACTTTATTGTTAAAGGGACACTCAAGTCAAAATGAAACTTTCATAATTCATTACACTTAGAGTCACCAGCTCCTACTAAGCATGTGCAAGAAGTCGCAGAATATACGTATGTTTATTTGTGATTGGCTGATGGCTGTCACATGATGCAGGGAGGAGTGGAAATAGACATAACTTTGAAATTTGTCAGAAAAAAAATCTACTCATTTGAAGTTCAGACTAAGTGCTATTGCATTGTCTTGTTATCATTCATTTGTTGATTATGCAAACTACTGACTAGTGTAGTTATATGGCAGCGCAGCTTACAGAGCACAGAGAAGGGCTACTGTTCATATGCAATAGTCCAGTAATCTTGTTCAAGCAAGCCTGAAATGCTAATTAAGCAGCTACGGTCTTAAAAAAAGGTTCATAATAGTGAACCTAGTTCCGCCCAAGGCATTGATCTAGGAACAGCTTTTTTACATTCCATGCCACTGTATAACAAAAAAAAATACTATTTCACAAATTCTACATTTCTCGCTGAAATTATTTACACACAGCCTGTGCATTCATAGGGCAAATAGTCCTAAAATCTTCTGTATGATCTCCTGTGTTCAGCAATACTAAACATATATGGGTTTTGTCATTTACTATGGTAATTGGAAGGCCTATAATTGTTGCTTTGCATTACAGTTCTGAAAGAGGATTTTATGTACGTTCAAGCAATGGGTTAGCAGCTCATTTGGTATGAAAAAAACTGTTAAAATTCTCAAACCTTAGCAACAAATCTATATTATAAAAATATGCAACCCAAGGTATTGATCTGTGAGCATTTATTTGCGTGCCGATAAATACCACAATATATAACAAATATGTTAAACAATTATTAACGTTTTCACAAGCATAGATTTCTTACAAAAGTTATTTATACCCAACCTGAGCTATTGTAAGACAAAATCTTTTTTTATGATCTCCTTTGTTCAGGTATACCAGACATGTATGGGTTTGTTACTGGTTTTGGTAATTAAACAGCATCTAATTGCAACTGTGCATCACAGTTCTGAAAAATGATTTTTTGACTATTTGCTCCCATGACTGTGTTTTAGCCACAAGTGCAGCAAAAAAACAAAAACACTTCTGGACAGCTGTTTTGAACTTGTTCGCTCTCATCAGCATACAATAGGATTGATAAAGAATATTTCCATGGCAAAATCAATTTTCATTTATGTTATGGTGGAGATAAAAGTGAACCAGAAAACTCTCTCACTGATTCAATTTTATTCCACCATAAATTAAATGAATATAGATTTTTGCCGTAGAAATAATCTTTAATCATAAGCACATCATACCTATCTTTTGCTCATAAGAAATTTCACGTTCTAAAAAGTTGAGAGTCAAGGTTGTTCTTTTTTCCTTTTAGCCGAGGACTTCCTTGTAGTCTCAGAGATTGCAGATGTTCATCTGAGGGATATAGCCCTTGGATAATGGTGGAAGATCCTCTAGGGTGAAGTTACTCTATCATCCTTTAGACAATGTACCACTGGACATAGATAAATATTAATTTGGCTAAAGCACTAATTCAGTTTAAAATGTCTAGTCTTAGGACATGTTTTTTTCCAGCTACCTCTGTTGTTGCCACTAATAATAATGAAGAATGGTCACAACCTTGTAAATGGATAGTCTAGTCAAAATTAAGCTTTCATGATTCAGATAGAGAATGCAATTAAAAGCAACTTTTTTATCACCTTTTCTTTGTTCTCTTGGTATGAAAAAGCAAGATTGTAAGCTTAGGAGCCAGCCCATTTTTGGTTCAGCACCTGAGTTGCATTTGCTGATTGGTGGTTACATTTAGACACTAATCAGCAAGTGCTACCTAGCTGCTGAACCATTCTTGCTTTTTCAAATAAAGATAACGAGAGAGAATAAAAATTGATAATAGGAGTAAATTAGAAATTTCCTTAAAATTGCTTTCTCTGAATCATGACAGTTTAATCTTGACTAGACTATCCCTTTAAAAAAAATTTGTTGTTTTTTTTTTGTTTTTTTTTTATTAACCCCTTAACGACCGAGGACGTGCAGGGTACGTCCTCAGAAAAAAGGCAGTTAATGCCTGAGAACGTACCCTGCACGTCCTCGGTTTGGAAAGCAGCTGGAAGCGATCCTGATCACTTCCAGCTGCTTTCCGGTTATTGCAGGATGCCTCAATATCGAGGCATCCTGCAATAACAATTTTTGCCCCTCCGGTGCAGAGAGAGCCACTCTGTGGCCCTCTCTGCACCGGACATTGATGGCCGCATTCGTTGGTGGGTGGGAGCGTAAATGGGAGGTGGGTGGGCGGCCATCGATGGCTTCTTAGTCAGAGAGGGGGGCGGGATTGGGGGTGGGATCGCCGGGGGCATGCACAGGCGCGCGCGCGTGCACAGGGGGCGGCGGGAGGGCGCGTGCACGGGGAGGGAGCGGGTGGGAACCGCTTACACTACAGAAACTTGTACATATTTTTGTACAAAATAATACAAATAAAACGTAATGGAAGGGATCTGGGAGGGGGTGGGGGATTGATCTGGGGGGGGGGGGGGAGCTACACTACAGAAAAAACTGAAATAAATGAAAAAAAAAACCATTTTTATATGCAAACTGGGTACTGGCAGACAGCTGCCAGTACCCAAGATGGCCCCCAATAAGGCAGTGGGGGGGGTAGAGAGCTGTTTTGGGGGGGATCAGAGAGGTTGGGGGCTAAGGGGGGATCCTACATAGCAGCATATGTAAATATGCTTAAAAAAAAAAAAAAAGTAAAAAAAAAACCCTTTTATTTTAGTACTGGCAGACTTTCTGCCAGTACTTAAGATGGCGGGGACAATTGTGGGGTGGGGGAGGGAAGAGAGCTCTATGGGAGGGATCAGGGGGTCTGATGTGTCAGGTGGGAAGCTGATCTCTACACTAAAGCTAAAATTAACCCTGCAAGCTCCCTACAAGCTACCTAATTAACCCCTTCACTGCTGGGCATAATTCACGTTTTGTGCGCAGTGGCATTTAGCGGCCTTTTAATTACCAAAAAGCAACACCAAAGCCATATATGTCTGCTATTTCTGAACAAAGGGGATCCCAGAGAATCATTTACAACCATTTGTACCATAATTGCACAAGTTGTTTCTAAATAATTTCAGTGAGAAACCTAAAGTTTGTGAAAAAGTTGACTATTTTTTTTAATTTAATCGTATTTGGCGGTGAAATGGTGGCCTGAAATATACCAAAATGGGCCTAGATCAATACTTGGGGTTGTCTACTACACTACACTAAAGCTAAAATTAACCCTACAAGCTCCCTACAAGTTCCCTAATTAACCCCTGCACTGCTGAGCATAATACACTTGTGGTGTGCAGCAGCATTTAGCGGACTTCTAATTACTTAAAAACAACGCCAAAGCGATATATGTCTGCTATTTCTGAACAAAGGGGATCCCAGAGAAGCATTTACAACCATTTGTGCCATAATTGCACAAAATGTTTGTTAATGATTTCAGTGAGAAACCTAAAATTTGGAAAAATTTTACTTTTTTTTTTTATTTGATCGCATTTGGCGGTGAAATGGTGGCATGAAATATACCAAAATGGGCCTAGATCAATACTTTGGGATGTCTTCTAAAAAATATATATATACATGTCAAGGGATATTCAGGGATTCCTGAAAGATATCAGTGTTCCAATGTAACTAGCGCTAATTTTGAAAAAAAGTGGTTTGGAAATAGCAAAGTGCTACTTATATTTATGGCCCTATAACTTGCAAAAAAAGCAAAGAACATGTAAACATTGGGTATTTATAAACTCTGGACAAAATTTAGAAACTATTTAGCATGGGTGTTTTTTGGTGGTTGTAGATGTGTAACAGATTTTGGGGGTCAAAGTTAGAAAAAGTGTGTTTTTTTCCATTTTTTCCTCATATTTTATAATTTTTTTTATAGTAAATTATAAGATATGATGAAAATAATGGTATCTTTAGAAAGTCCATTTAATGGCGAGAACAACGGTATATAATATGTGTGGGTACAGTAAATGAGTAAGAGGGAAATTACAGCTAAACACAAAGACCGCAAAAATGTAAAAATAGCCTTGGTCCCAAACGGACAGAAAATGGAAAAGTGCTGTGGTCATTAAGGGGTTAAAGTTCAAATCAAGGCATATAAATTTTACATGTAAAAAAAAAGAATCCATACATAGAGATTATTTCCAGACATAAATCCAGTATATGCTAAACAGGTTAAGAAAATTACAATTTCAAGACAATTTCCATTAATATTAGTCACAATATAATTGCCAAACAAACTTTATGCCTTCAACATGACACCCAAGGCCACTCTAGGACCTCCTAGTACTATAAGAAATGCAAGGCTATAAAACGCATCCCAACTGTTGAACCTTGTTTTTTTTCTTTTTATTATATATCAAACCAGCACTTTTGGTTATTAGAGATAGAAGTAAAATATCTTGAGATTAATACATGGTAGAAGAGCTAATATCAGGTGGTGGATCAGGTGATGAAAGCATGCAAAATCATAATATCAACTAAATGGAGGAGTAAACACTATGGGGCCGATTTTATTTTACTGCGAGCGGACATCGATAAATGCCAACAGCATACGGCATTTATCATTGCACAAGCATTTCACTAGATTCGCAGCCAATCGGCCGCTAGCAGGCGGTGTCAATCAACGCGATCGTATGCAATCGGGGGTATTGCTGTCCGCCACCTCAGAGGTAGCAGACGAGTTAACTCTGGTTTCCGGCGAGCCTGAAGGCTTGCACAGAAACAAAGGCATTGGGGCCCATACGGCGGTTGATAAATTGGCCCCTTTATCATACTTGTTAATGGTATAGAATGTGGTGATTTAAGCGTAGTGAAGGGGATATATTTTTGAAATGGGTGACCACACACAAAAAAAAAAAGTCAAATGTAGTAATCTATGTGAGATCACCGTGGGATTGCTATTGCACAACTGTATATGCACAAGGGAACATTTAACGATAAACCTGAGGACCTAACAATATTAGCAATATAGGACACAGCATTATCTAATGTTTGTCATCCAGCATGGAAATAAAGGTACTATAGTGGGTAGACACCCCTTAAGCTAAGTACAGTGGGAGCTGAACTGAATAGGAGCTAAATAATATACGTAGGAGGTTAACATCCGAGACATATATAGAAGTCTTACCCAAGTGAAGTTGGTCATAGGATATTTATATCCAAAAATGGAAATACAAATGGTAAATAAATAACTCCAAGAAATAAATGGTGCAAATATAGGGTAGAAGAGGGGTTGTTATCTTAACTCCCTGGAATAAAAATAATGAACATACCAGTTTAAATTTTAAAAGATTAAGCCATATCATCTTGGCCGCTGATAACACGGCAATGTAATTAGACTTTAGGTGTCTTTTCACAGGGTATTTACCAGGGAGGGAGAAAAAACAATAAAAGGGTCTATCTGTGTGGCATTAGTGACAAGTGAAATAAAATTAAGCCTCTGAGCATTTTAAAGAATATATATATATATATATATATATATATATATATATATATATATATATACTGTGTATATATATATATATATATATATACTGTATATATATATATATATATATATATATATATATATATATATATATATATACTGTGTATATATATATATATATATATATATATTTTTTTTTTTTTTTTTTTTTTTTTTTTTAAACCCGGAACAAATAACAAGAAGTAACTTCCTTAGCAATAATGTATCGGATCTCTGTTAGTAAACATAAGTTCAATCAAATATGGTTTGCATTTTAGGGTTTTTGAGTCTCCAATGTGTCCATGTCTAAATGTAGGCTGCAGGTAGCAATGGACTTTACTGGTGACTAGCCAGCCAGCCGCTGCCAAAAAGGTCACCATATTTATCCCATACCTGATCTCTCAAACAGGAAAGCTGTATAATTAGAGTCCACTTTAGGGATAGGATTCTGGGTCTTGATTAGTGAGGTCCCCCAGTCCGTATAGCCGTAGAACCGGGACATAGCATCGGCATGGGAGTGGGATATCTTTCATTTGGGACTTCTAGGATTCTTCTCCTTAAAGCGAATGTTTTATCCTTATTTGCCTTATTCACTGAAATATACCCCACGAGCCCGGTGCTTGTAAAAGTGAACGATACCATCAGTCCTGTGTCATGCCAACAGTAAAGCATCCTGAGACCATTCATGTGTGGGGTTGCTTCTCAGCCAAGGGAGTGGGCTCATTCACAATTTTGCCTAAGAACACAGCCATAATTAAAGAATGGTACAAAAACATCCTTCAAGAGGAACGTCTCCCAATCATCCAAGAACAGTTTGATGACAACATGATGGTGCACCTTACCATAAGGCAAAAGTGATAACTAAGTGGCTTGGGGAACAAACATCAAAATGTTGAGTCCATGGCCAGGAAACTCCCCAGACCTTAATCCCATTGAGAACTTGTGGTCAATCCTCAAGATTAGGGTGAACAAAAAACCCCACAAATTTGGACAAACTCCAAGCATTGATTATGCAAGAATGGGCTGCCATCAGTCAGGATGTGGTCCAGAAGTTGATTGACAGCATGCCAGTGCGAATTGCAGAGGTCTTGAAAAAGAAGGGTCAACACTGCAAATATTGACTCTTTGCATAAACTTAATGTAATTGTCAATAAAAGCCTTTGACACTTATAAAATGCTTGTAATTATACTTCAGTATACCATAGTAACATCTGACAAAAAGATCTAAAAACACTGAAGCAGCAGACTTTGTGATAATTAAAAAAACATAAGATTTGCCATTGCCTTTTTTTGTGATATAATCAATATAAATGTTAAAAAAACAAAATTGGTTTTAGCTGATATTCCTAAAAATACTTTATGGTTGAATTCATGTTCAGCTGACATTGTTTCCACTCTATACTTTTTTATCTGTCCCTTTTCATTGGAAGATCTTGTTTGGGCCTGTTCAAGACGCAATCTTTTCTTCTGTGACTGGAGGTAAAGGAGCCTTTTTTCCTAAGAACATAAGGTCTAAAGGAACAATTAGAGCTGTCAATCGTTTCATTACTTTCATTATTCAGAGTAGCGTTAGAGCTATGGCCCTACAAGTACTGCTTTCCAAGGTCACTGGTTCAATCCCTGTCATAAGCTCTGTCAAGGTCTTGGAAACCTAAAGTCTTCTTCACAGAAACAGAAATATTTCAGTTCCTAGACATCCTTTTCAAATTGGAACAAGGCCAAACAGTCAAAAGGCCTTCTTCCTCTTCCAAATCTGCATAAGGTTCCAGATTTGATTCTGGTAGTGGACAAATTACGCTTTTTTTTTGGACGCCTGTCACAGTCTTTTTGGGATTCTTGGGTTCCAAACTGGGATACTGTCAGGGTCACTGTGCCTTTAAGCAGGGATTTGCATAGGAACTTTCTCATTGGTTGCCTAGGTTATAAGTTCCACCATTTCCTGTGGCTCCTTGCTTAGTATTTTGTAGTGTAATCTACCTTTACCTGAGCCCAGCTTGTGTTCCTATTGCAAGCCTCTATTTGGATTACAAATTAAAGTTTATATCTATTCTCAGTTGAAGTGGACTTTAACCTTTTTTCACCTACTACTGAATTTATTTGCCAGTGTTCAGAAAAGGAAGTCAGTGTGGATTTTTCGCTACAGTTTCCTAATTTCCACTAAACCTTCCTCACCTGCACTATTACTTGTGCTGAATCAACACTGAATCTGCAGCAGCAGCTGCAAACTGCCACTTATCCCTCTGCTGCAGCTAATTCAGCTTACAGAGCCTCAAAGCATCAGACCGGAGATTGCCGCACAGATCAGCTCACTTCTCAATACTCTCCCCCTGCTTTGTTTGCAAGTACCGTTCAGGAGTAACGGCTATCATTGTCAGCTGACCGGAGGGTGGGTTAACCAAACTGAACTGCAAGTATCTTTTGTTGCTTTTCTTACAAAGTATCATTTCCATACTTAGTTGAATAACTGCAAGCAAGTCTAATCCGCTTAAAGTGATACTCCTCAGTTAAATGTTACCATACTAAGAGGTGCTGTAAGACTTTGTGTTATAAAATCCTATTGGAGTTATAAGGATTACCAATTTCCTGAATTGACATTCTCAGCACCCTGTATCTTTGTATCTGTTTTCAGTCTGCAACATATTGATTGAAGTATTCAATAATCTGTTTATGCTATTATTTTACACATACCATATGTGTTTTCAGTGTTCTTAATTAAGGAACATATGAGTCAATCCTCATAGGGATATTTGTCCATCATATTGATTTGCACTATTCTTGCTGGGATTTCACTCCTCAATAGTGAAATCATATTTGAATCAGTGATACATTTAAACATTTTTTCTCTGCAATTGAGTTCCAGAATCTAAAGTTAATTAAGTTTGAGACTTTTTTAATCAAGACCTACCCAGGAAGGGTTTCTTTTTGCAACCAGATTATAGATCAATGTGGTCTACCAAAGATAATCCTGATGGCTTCTCTATTGAAAAACAAATGTCTCAGATATTTTGCGAGATCCAGGGATCTATAGGCAGAGTTTCAGATAAGAATCTCCCTGGTCATTTTTGTCTTTTCTTATTTCCTCCAACTCTTCTGCTGACAAGAGCTCAGATCAAAGTAGAGCTATATCCAGTAATTGATTGTTCCAACTTAGCTTCTCAAATGTTGTTTAGCAGATCTGGTACAGATGTCCAGTTGCCCGCCATGGTATCTTACACTAAGTAATTTCTTATTGCCTCAAGGCACCTTCTATCATTAAGATCTTGAGTCTCTTAATTTGAAGGCTTGGAGATTGAGTACCTAGTGTTAACGCAAAGAGGCTTTTATGATGCTGTATTTGAAACCCTAATTCAACCCAGAAGGCCTGTTACAAGAATCATACATAAAAACATTTGGGGGGAAAAAAAATACTGGTGGGAGGAACTAGGTTTTAGCTGACATTCCTTTAGGAGTTTTTAATTTTTAGAAAAGGTTTATATAATGGTTTATCTGCTAGCTCTTTAAAGGTCATGTTTCAGTGTTTTACATGTTATTCCACAAGAAAATTGCTAAACCTGGCATTCAGAGCTTTGCCAAGCTTTTGTCAAGAAACGTCCAGTGACTAAACCTATTTTTCCTCTCTGAACCTTTTTTTGGTTCTGTTTTTTGCAGGTCTGAGTCTATGCTTGCTTGCGACTTTCGGCCTCAGTCTAGGAAAGTCTTGTGAGCTTCTTTATCTTATATTTCTCAAAGATTGAGAGGTTTTAAGGACTGAATTTGGATTTTATATCTTTTTAAGCCTGTATCTCAGGCATCTAAGCAGCTACAGAACCCCAAGACCCACCGTTGGAAAGGTAATCGCCTAACCTTTCCAACAGTGTAAGTAAAAAAATATTTTTAAAAATATAAAATAAAAACCCCTTTAAAAAAAACCTTAGCACCCAGGTGGGAAAGTGCTTAGCACTCAAAGGGTTAATCAAGAGATTGTAGTTTTTTTCCCTTTGTTCTAATCAACGTAACTCTAGATTGGCTTTTACATAATTTAGTTGTAAATTATAGTAGCATTTAAAATTCTACTAACAAGCTATAAAGTATTTTTATCAATCTAATTCATTCTTTCTATTCTGAAATGCAACAAAGGCCCACAAGGTTTTAGACATCACCTACCTTAGCCTTTTGGTTAAAACTCTGACGGGCAAGTCTCCCCCAAATTGTATTTCAGCTCCTTCTACTTGATAGTTTCCTTTTCCTGGGCTTTTAAAAATTACTTCTTTTGAACAAATTTGGAAGGCTCCCTGGGTAGCGCTTGCTGATTGGTGGCTAAAAGTAGCCACCAATCAGCAGGGGATACCCAGGGTGCTGAACAAAAAAATGGGCAGACTCCTAAGCTTACATTCCTGCTTTTTCAAATAAAGATACCAAGAGAACAAAAAAATAATAATAGGAGTAAATTAGAAACTTGCTTAAAATTGCATGCTCTGTCTAAATCATGAAGGAAAACATTTGGGTTTAATATCCCTTTAACCAATCACTGTGTAAAATAATGAAGATACTTAATCCTGCAAAAATACACTTCAGCCTCTCTGGAAGAGGCCTTAAAATTAGGAAACAACAGCAGAATAAAGAATCAAAGTACATGGGAATTTTTTTTTGGGGGGGGGTTAAAACTACACCTAAGCAAGAAATTATTTTTTTCTTTAATGTTGTCTTTTTTTAATTATATATCACTAATATATCAGTATAAACATTTTTACAAGAAACTAACATTTTGTTTGCTGCAATTTATTTTCAATAGCCAAACTCCACTCACCGCTTGCCTCATTTGGAGGAGCCAACCTGGGGTTGAGTCTGAAGCTGACAAGGCTAACCACTGTCATATTTTTAATATAAAGTTCATTATATTGCAGTTCTCCTCTGTTAAAAGTTAATTATGGAAAAAATATGTAACTGGGTTAGCCTTAGTAAGTCTGCAGTATGAGTTTTCGGTTCTGAAAATGAAAAAGCCACAATTTTAAGACCTAACTTACATGAAAACAGCAAAATTAAAGAAAGTATATTGCAACTTTTTTTTCTATGCATAACTAAACTTTTTTTATATTAAAGTGTAGGTGTTTACTTTCACTTTAACATATTTTAGCAAATACTAGTTTAGAAATCATTCATGGAGGTTGTAACTGAAGTGTGTTGGCCTTGTTAAAAGTGGAAATCTCATTGACTTTGAATTAAGAGCACAGAACGGAAAGCTCACTCTACCACTCTGAAAAATGCTTGGGCTGCTTTATGTGATTTTAGCATTTGAACAATTGTGTGAAATACAGCTTTCATCTTTCATACAGAGTGATGAACTTTTATGTTGAAAAATGTTGGAAGTCCTCCGATAGCAAAGCAAGATTTGTGTTTTCTTTGGCAGCTGATTTCTTTTTTTACAATTGCTTTAATCTAACCATGCCATGTTTTTATTCATCTAGCCAGTCGAACGGTTTTGTTGCTCATATGAATTCATTATATTAATAGGGCACAAAAAGTCTTCTTTTCTTTATATTGTATTTCACAATTGATGGCATTTTATTACATGTCTATTTATATGTCTAACTTTTAGGGAGGGTTTGAGAGAAAATAAAAAATAGGGTAGATCTAAAGTTTCATTAAAATTACTTATGCCCTGTCCCAAGCATTTTAAATGGGCCATCTGTCTAAACATCTCTCTATTTTTTTTCTGATCATTTCCTCAACTTATTCATGAGCCATGGGAGGTCCCCTTTGTAGTTTTCATGTAGCTTGGTGTACTCTACCCCCACTGAATACATCTATGTGCTTGCATAACGTATATTTCACAGTGCTAGAAATTCTCTGATGAATGGGACACATACAGAAGGTTCCCTCTCTTCTCTCTCTCTCTCTCTCTCTCTCTCTCTCTCTCTCTCTCTCTCTCTCGTTCTCTTTAATTTCTGTAAGGATTTGTATGTGAAACTGACTTCACTTGAAACCAGCACTTTATTCTTTATCATTTTACATCCCACCTGCTGTTAATGCTATGATGATGAATTTCATAATGACTTTATCACTTTTAACTATTTTTTTAAAACAATATTTTGCCTTTAGTTTTGACATCTTAATTTTAACACTTGATAGACATCATAATTCACTTTAATATTTTAGTAAAACGTATACAGAGACGTAACTAGAAACCACAGGGCCCAGGGGCGAGAATCTAAGAAGGGCCCTCCCCCCCACTCAACCCCCCAAAAGGTGAATTTGATACATATCTTTTATTTTTTTTATTTTTTTAATATTTAACACAGAAAAAAAATGTGAATCAGGTTACATGTCTGCAAAAGGTACCCTGTGCCCACAGTCTGAGATTGTCTGACCCCCTAGTACCGTATATATTGACACTGCTTAACCCACTAGTACTGTATATAGTGAGTTAGTGACAGTCTGTAATCTGCCGGTGAGATGGCTGGCCTGACCCTACCCGTAACAGTACTTTATTAAGTGACCACAGTAGTCTGTGACATGGTCCAGCCCCCCGTACTGTATATAGTGGTACTGTATAGTGACACTGTTTACCTCCCGCCCCCCCACTTTCGATATTTGGGTATCTTTTATGTGGTTGATATTTCCATTTGGATTGATGGCTGATATTAATAACTTACGGCTAGATTACGAGTTTTGCATTATGAGTGAAAAAGCAGCGTTATGGGTTATAATGCTGCTTTTTCACTACCACTGCTATTACGAGTCTTGTCAAAAAAGCTGTAACGCAAATTAACTTACGCAATTTGCGTAAAGTCTTTTTTCAATGGGACTTCCATAGCGCTGATATTACAAGCTTTTTCTGGGAGGCCAAAAAGTGAGCGGTACAGCCTATCTCGCAAGATTCATAACGCAATCTAAAGTCAGTAGTTATGAGTTTTACGTTACAAAGCTGTAGCATAAAACTCATAACTAAAGTGCTAAAAAGTACACTAACACCCATAAACTACCTATTAACCCCTAAACCGAGGCCCTCCCACATCGCAAACACTATAATAAAATTATCAACCCTTAATCTGCCGCTCCGGACATCGCCGTCACTATAATAAACATATTCATATAATAAATGTACAAATAAATCACAAAAAGAAAATAAGATAATATAAATGTGAAAAATGTGAACTAAAAGTTCATTGATTGGTTAGAAGGATATATTTACTCCTGAAGGGATGTTCTGCAGTCAATGTCTTTAATTTCGTTCTCAAATAAAATAATGGAAGAAAAAACACAACATAGTGTAATTCTGTAGCCCACTTGGAATAAATGGTGGAGTACTAACAAGTGATTACTCACATTTTGTGGAGCCAATCCAAGCTCAGGGTAATGCGCACACCTACTTTATACTGGTAGGCAAACAGTATCTCATACGAAGGTAATAAAAAGTAATATTTATTAAAAATAATTAAAACATCACAAATGCACAATTGACACCATACATTGAGGACTAATGAGTGACAATGCAGTGATTATCACTCTAAGCAGAAAACCTATAAGCTGGATGGATGCGGATGGAAGGCAGAAGATTAACCGTTGACCAGCCACAAACTAATACTAGCAAGGAATTGCTCCGCCTCTGGCATTATAAGCAAATGATAGATGTAGTGGTGAGATAAAAGTTCTAAGAGTTCCAGTTCCGACGTACGTTTTGCTTTGCAGCTTTCTCAAGAATGCGAGCTCAATCCTATTAGCTGATTGGATCAGCCAATAGAATTGAAGTTCAATCCTATTGGCTGATTGCATCAGCCAATAGGATTTTTTCAACCTTAATTCCGATTGGCTGATAGAATTCTATCGGCCAATCGGAATTCAAGTGAACCCATCTTGGATGACGTCATTTAAAGGAACCTTCATTCAGGAAGAAGACCGATTGAAGAGGATGCTCCGCGCCGGATGTCTTGAAGATGGACCTGCTCTGCGCCGGATGGATGAAGATAGAAGATGCCATTTGGATGATGACTTCTCCCGGCTTCGTTGAGAATGGATGTCCAGTCTTCAAAACTGTAAGTGGATCTTTGGGGGTTAGTGTTAGTTTTTTTTAAGAGTTTATTGGGTGGGTTTTATTTTTAGGTTAGGGTTTAGGCAGAAAAAGAGCTAAATTCCCTTTTTAAGGCAATGCCCATACAAATGCCCTTTTCAGGGCAATGGGGAGCTTAGGTTCTTTTTAGTTAGGATTTTATTTGGGTGGTTGGTTGTGTGGGTTATTTTAGCTAGGTAGTTAGTAAATGGTTAATAACTATTTACTAACTATTCTACCTTGTTAAAATAAATACAAACTTGCCTGTAAAATAAAAATAAACCCTAAGCTAGATACAATGTAACTATTAGTTATATTGTAGCTAGCTTAGGGTTTATTTTATAGGTAAGTATTTAGTTTTAAATAGGAATTATTTTGTTAATGATAGGAATTTTTATTGAGATTTATTTTAATTATATTTAAGTTAGGGGGTGTTACGGTTAGACTTGGGTTTAGGGGTTGATAAATTTAGTATAGTGGCGGCGACGTTGGGGGCGGCAGATTAGGGGAAAATAAATGTAGGTAGGTGGCGGCGATGTTAGGGCCGGCAGATTAGGGGTTAATAATATTTAACTAGTGTTTGCGATGCGGGAGTACGGCGGTTTAGGGGTTAATATGTTTATTATAGTGACTGCGACGTTGGGGGTGGCAGATTAGGGGTTAATAAGTGTGGGTAGGTTGCGGCGACATTGGGGGTGGGAGATTAGGGGTTAATAAATATATGTGGTGTCGGCGATGTTGGGGGCAGCAGATTAGGGGTTGATAAGTAATGTAGGTGTTGGCGATGTCGGGGTCAGCAGATTAGGGGTTAATAAATATAATGTAGGTGTTGGGGTTAGGGGTTAATAAGTGTAAGATTAGGGGTGTTTAGACTCGGGGTTCATGTTAGGGTGTTAGGTGTAAACATAAATTTTGTTTCACCATAGGAATCAATGGGGCAACGTTACGGAGCTTTACGCTGCTTTTTTGCAGGTGACTTTTTTTCAGCCGGCTCTCCCCATTAATGTCTATGGGGAAATCGTGCATGAGCATGTAAAACCAGCTCTCCGCAGCTGATATCATAACTCTCAGACCATTTTACTGGACCCATGCAAAATCTGTGATTATACAGTAAAAATATATAATATACGTAACTGAGTATTAGTTCCATGTCAATATACACTGACATTATGGTACAACGTATATATGGTAATTTGGTACGAAACAGTATATGGAAATTATTCACCACTCTATGATACATAATACACTAAAAGTAATTTCACCATTATTAAGTGCTGCCCTTATACAACCTATATCATGTATCTTTATTTTTATATCATAAGTGTTGTGCAATTGGGAGTGTATCTGAGTATGTGGGTACTGCTGTCCCCTTAAGAAGAAAGCAATAGGTTCTTCTGCCCACTATATGATTATATTTAGGAAACCTTCATAGTGGACAGCTATAACAGATTGCCTTGGTTACAATGTATAACCTATGAATTAAAGAACACATTGTTACGAAAGGTAAACACTACCTCTTATATGATTCAGTTAATAGATTTAGTACACGTATTTTGTTTAGCCCACATGAAAACACAATGATAAAGGTATGACACTGTTATGATTAGATACATAGTGAACCTCTATGCTGCTCTGCTACCATGTCATTATAACAATAGAATAAATAACATGTAGATTACTAAGTGTAGAAGGTAATAGTGAATACTACGGTAACACTTATATAATTGGTTCAAACTGACAGTCATTCAGTACTTGACCTTATAATTCGTCCATTGGAACAGCAATAATTAACATATGGAGGAAGAGTCATTCCAGTATCATACGGCATGACAATGACTGATGTACTAATGTGTATCCACATATAGAGGCTGTACGCAGTAACACACACATAAAGATATGTTGCAAATAATCTGTGTATCCACAATGACAACGGATACAGGATATTACCGGATCAGACTTGATGTAAAACGTGATGCTTGTATAATGAATGTTTTACTTCTAAATAACACAATGTAGCCATATGCACACTGTTTTGGATATGGATAATAACTAAATTGTGAAAATCAGGACTCTACACACATATAAACAAATATGACACATACGAACCGGTAACCAATTGAAAAACACACTAGAATTACATGCCCACCAAATGATACGTCGATGCACAGGAATGGACAACCAGGGGGCGTAGAACTTTTACAACGATATCATTGGATAATTAAGGTATAGGTTTAGGTATATTAAGAGGTAGCACCCGGGCCTCGGTTTGTCATTTCACATTGAAAAAGGCTGCTAAGACAGCAGAAACGCGTTTGTGCTTCATAATGCATGTCTTTTTGCACTTTTCTTTTTAACACACTTTATCTAGATGTTAGTCATCCCTGTCACCTGAAGCCAAAGTGTGCTGTTATCGGCCAGGAAACAGGGGTGACCAGACATCATAGTTTATTCTTTATTTGGTTGTTTGTTTGTTTTTTATAATTTAGGAGATTATATTCTCCTTTTTAACTTAATATTTAATAAAGTTGTGACTTTTATTACGTACTCTATAGGAAGGAGTGATAATTTAAACCCCCACTAAGGTTCTTTCCTAAAAACATCCAAATTCCATATATTATATGGGGGGTAGCACCGGAATTTACAATTTATATTCTATTAATTCCTATATCTACTTATACTAGTGCCAATAATCCCAAACATTTGTGTAACACTTGATAGACATCATAATTCACTTTAATATTTTAGTAAAACGTATACAGAGGTGCAACTAGAAACCACAGGGCCCAGGTGCAAGAATCTAAGAAGGGCCCTCCCCCCACTCAACCCCCCCCCCCCCCAAAAATAAAAGGTGAATTTGATACATTTCTTTTATTTATTTTAACATTTAGCATCAGGTTACATGTCTGCAAAAGGTACCCTGTGCCCACAGTCTGTGAGATTGACTGACCCCCTATTGCTGTATATAGTGACACTGCTTAACCCACCAGTACTGTATATAGTGAGTTAGTGACAGTCTGTAATCTGCCAGTGAGATGGCTGGCCTGACCCTACCCGTCCCAGTACTTTATAAAGTGACCACAGTAGTCTGTGACATGGTCCAGCCCCTCCGTACTGTATATAGTGGTACTGTATAGTGACACTGTTTACCCCCCCCCCCCATGCTGTAGTAACAAGGTCTGTAATTTGCTGGTTCCACAAACATACACACACACATACATGCATAAATACATACACAGTCACATACATACACACACACACACACACACATATACACACACACACACACACACACATACATACATGCATAAATACACACACAGTCACATACATACACACACACACACACACACACATACATACATGCATAAATACACACACAGTCACATACATACACACACACACACACACATATACACACATATACACACACACACACACACACACATATACACACACACACACATAACCACCAATGGGTAAAACAGAAACACTAACCCCTGTAGTCAGAGACAGATACACTAGTGAAGCATCATGTCACACTCGCCTGATATCAGTGGAGGCAGTGGCAGGTCAACGTTTTTTATTGGGGGGGGGAATTACATTTTTTTTTTAAACTGGGTCACAGTTGCTACCTCTGCACCCTCTGAACGTATATAAATAGATGGTTGAATTATATAATTATTATAATTATTTTTTGTTTAGTTTCCATCAATCCAAACAATATTACGTTTGCTAAATATTGAGTATTTTTTATTAACAAAGTTAAACTGATTATAAATTGACAAACATACAATTATTAGGATTGAAATAATTACAATTTTTTTACTGTCAAATGTAGATATTTTATAAATAATAAATAAAGTGAAATATCCCTTTACAAATATGTGTTTGTCATTATACATATGTATCTATATAATTAGATTGAACTTTTCCTTGATTCTTTAAGCTGAACAAAATCACACAACAGCTACATACAAAATAGCTTTAGCTACATGGATTAACTCCAGTAACTTAAAGGGACATTAAAGACAAAAAAATGTATTTCATAATTCAGATAGAGAATACAGTTTTAAACAACTTTCCAATACACTTTTATTATCGAATTTGCTTCATTCTCTTGGTAGCCTTTGTTGAAGAAGCAGCATTGCACTTCTAGGAACTAGTAGAACTCATCAGGTGAGCCAATAATATACACTACAAGCACTTTCCTCTCTTATCGTGAAATATTCCCCATCCCGTCCTCTTCGATCAACCTCTGACCTACGTCTCTCCACTCCTGTTATCTCTACGTCCCACTCCCGCCTCCAAGACTTTGCACGTGCTGCTCCTGTCCTCTGGAACTCTCTACCCCGCTCCATAAGACTGTCTCCAACCTTGTATAGCTTCAGACACTCCTTGAAAACTCACCTATTCAGAGAGACGTACCATATCTCCTCCATCCCTCATCCGAACCAAACTAATACATGAACTGCCTGACTCACTACTGCAAATACAACTGATGTAACAAGCTACCCCAACCTTATGTCTCTGCACCCTAAACCTGTAGACTGTGAGCTCTCCGGAGCAGGGCCCTCTTCCTCCTGTACTAGATTTGATTAGTTTTATGTTTTGTATTTTTATCAAAATGTTGTCATTGTATACCCCTATCATTGTACCCAGCGCTACAGAATTTGGCGACGCTATAGAAATAAATGATCATAATAATAAATTGGAAAGTTGTTTAAAATCACATGCTCTGTTTAAATCAAGAAAGGAAAAAATGGGTTTCACATCCCTTTAAATGTTTATATAGAATACCATGTTTATATTTTTCAAAATATATATAAACAAACATTAAAAAGTAATTGTTAGTGTTCATTAAGCAGTGGGCGTTGGCTTAGTGTAACCTAGGTTTTTGACCAATTAGGGACAGTTATTAAACGGACATTTCAGCCAAGATTGAAATCCACGTGGATGCATTTCAGTTTTCAATAGACTAATTTTTTAATATATATGATATTAGCAAAAATTCTTCTTATAAAAGATACAACTGTTTCAAAAATGTATTTAACTAT